>NC_090901.1:15627037-15749807 GCF_040956055.1 Brachionichthys hirsutus
TGCCAGCAGGGGGGCCTGCAGGCAGAGAAGAAGCAGCCGAGCTGATGAGGACCAGTCGTCTCAGTATTTTGAGGGGACTTGTCTGACTGGTTTCCCGTGACATTGTGCTGACTGCCTGTCATTCCAGGCTTACATTACTTTCTCCTTGACCTTTGACACTTGCGTCGAACCCTTCAGCAGCAGGGCGGGACCGGGGCTCTCTGTTTGAACAGCCACCGTTTACTATGAGTTAGGGGCTCTCAAACCTGCCTGGGGGGGGTTGGCAGGACGCTAATGGCTGCTAGCGCAAACCGCTTGGACCCAGCTCATGCTACCGGGGTTCGGGGCGACGTTCTCTCCAGTCTCTCCTACCTCAGTGACAAGGTCAAGGGTGAACCCATTTGCAGCGGCGCTGCGTTCTGGGACCATAATTCTCTAGCAGCCCCCCCCCCCCCCCCCGGGTAAACAGTAATAACTAATCCACGCATCGAACACAAGCAGCACTTCCTCTGCAGCCCTGACGACTTCCCTCTTTGGTGCAGCGACTCTGCACACACACTCGCCGTCAGCAGCGCAAACACGGTTACCAGTAGCGTAGCCCCTCCCACCAAGCGTAGGCTACGTTTAACGCTTCCAACAGAACGAATATTTAAACCTGCCTGGAGACAATCCAACATTCCCCAACATGTCTGCGCTATCTTACACGGAATCTGGAATGAGTAATTTAATTTAATTAATCAATGACGATGCTTGTTAGGCGGAAAGAGGCGCGACAAGGGGAGGAATAAGTGGGAGAAGAAATGCATTCACACCTATCATCGAATTCTACGACAACGTTAATCCCATTAGGGCTGGAACTGATTGCTCGGGTCTGGACCCCGGCTGCCGCGGAGCCTCGGCCCCCGCCTGCTGCCGCGGAGCCTCGGCCCCCGCCTGCTGCCGCGGAGCCTCGGCCCCGCCTGCTGCAGCCTGATAGCAACTGCAATCACACTTGGCAATCTCTATCTGCACCGGAGATCGGCCCTGTGGCTTATCGAAAGTTCACATCAAACTAAAAGCAGAACAAAGAGGGAGAAAACACACACACAAACACACACACACACACACACACACACACACGAGAAAGCCACCAAGGCGCTGCATTGTGCCTTCGGCTGTGTTTTTGTGCATGTGCTTGGAATTTAGACACACTTGTGTTTTATTTCACTTAGCCTCACAAAGAATGAATTAATCTCTCAGCTGTGTGTCCCTACACCCGTGCACGTCCCTACAACGATCGTGCACGTCCCTACAACGATCGAGCACGTCCCTACAACGATCGTGCACGTCCCTACAACGATCGAGCACGTCCCTACAACGATCGTGCACGTCCCTACAACGATCGTGCACGTCCCTACAACGATCGTGCACGTCCCTACAACAATCGTGCACGTCCCTACAACGATCGTGCACGTCCCTACAACGATCGTGCACGTCCCTACAACGATCGTGCACGCGTAACGCTTTCCTTTCACAAGCACCGGTCTCACTCACATGAAAACGTTTTAAAGAAAGTCTTCCACTGATAAGTGAAAGAAAGAGATGGAAGCAGCAGGAGGACAGGAGGACAAGAGGACAGGAAGGCAGGAGGACAGGAGGACAGGAAGGCAGGAGGACAGGAGGACAGGAGGACAAGAGGACAGGAGGACAGGAAGCTCAGGGCAGTGATTTCCTTGTCTGGCCTCTGCAGGCGTCCTGCCGTGTTTTACTCAGGCTGACCTCTGAGCTCGCTCTCGCAGTGATGTCATAGGAAGCACACACACACACACACACACACACGCACACACGCACAAACACACACACACACGCACACACACACGCACACACACACACACACAGCACACACACGCACACACGCACACACACACACACACACACACACACACACACACACACACACACACACACGCACACACGCACACACACACACACACACACGCACACACGCACACACGCACACACGCACACACGCACACACGCACACACACACACACACACGCACACACGCACACACGCACACACGCACACACACACACACGCACACACGCACACACACACACACACACACGCACACACGCACACACACACACACACACACACACACACACACACGCACACACGCACACACGCACACACGCACACACGCACACACACACACACACACACACACACACGCACACACGCACACAATCAACAATGTGGATCTGCAGGGTGTTATCCATCTACCATCAGCAGGCCTCCTTATCAGCCCCAAACATCTCCCAGGGAGGGGGGAGGGGGGGGGGGGGCGACAGCGCTAAAACACACGGCGATGCATCCGTCCAGAAGCTCCGCCTCCCACACACCTTTTCACTCTTTCCACTATCTAGCCCCACGTCTCTTTACGTCCCTCTTATCGTTGCACTTGTCCCCCTGCCCTGCTTCTACTTTTCTCCTCTTCTAATTATCTAAAGATCCGGCCTCAGTCAGGGGCAAAGAAAACCACCGACGACAACACGGACGCCATAGCCAGCTGTAATCCCCCAATCTCCCCTCCGTCCTCCCGTCCTCCCGTCCTCCCGTCCCTGTCTTTTACTTTTCTCACTATCAGCATCAGTGATCGCTGCAGAGTTTTATCACGTCTCTAATCTCAACCGCCAAAATCTAAGCCCAGGGATCCAGCCCTAGCGGGCTGCCTGCCCGGCTGTCTGCCTTCCCCCCCCCCCCCCCCCCCCCCTATCTCCCCATCAAGGAACGAGGTCTTATCAGGCTGAGAGATCACCAACCATTGGGGAGGATGACGCACAAACAGACACAGACAAATATCTATCTGCTACACAAACTGCTTCTCCTCCTCGACTACGGGCTTCTGCTACGACTTAATGCGCCGCGCTGTGTGTGTGTAGAGTGTGTGCACACACACTCTACACACACACATTTTATTCTCCGTTCAGTAATCGACGCTGTTGATATTGAAATAAACAGGAAATCGATTGTTCATCGTTACGTTTCTCTTGTGCGAAGCCGAAACTGATCAGAACTCTAGTTTGTCTGTCAACACAAGATCCAAGTTTGAATTAGGCCTTAAAAGATTGATCACTGGAATTAGATGATTTTGTTTTTCTAACATCAACTGATCCCTGATGTGTGCTCTTACTTTCTTCATCCTTCACCTGTAACTCGGTAGAACTAGATTCAGAGCGAGACGCTTCATTAGCCCAGACTCGTATCAGCCATGAGCATCGAGACGCCGCCGATAAGCTCACAGCTTTATAAACAGGAAGCGCTGGTCGAGCACGGAGACCGGCCGCCTGCCCGATGGTCCAAGGAGACGTCTTTCAAGATGCCTTATTGAGTTAAAGGATAAATGAAAAAGATCCAACGGTAAGCAGCTATCAGCCGAGCGATCCGTCAGGCGGCCAATCAGACGCCCCATCGCTGGGAGAGCCAGAGGGAGAACGCAGCGGCGGCCTCAGACACAAAACAAATACAGAAGGAGCCCGTTTCCATGGTTATCGGCGCTCACATCGGATCGCTGCCCTATCTCGGTGAACATCGGCTTCTTCTGAGAACAGAATGAAACAGGAAGCCACGGCTCCAGTTGAGCTGCCGGTGGACAAAGCGTCCTCTGCAGGGGACGAAATGAAAAGTTTGGGACACAGTCTGGAGAGAGAGAGAGAGAGAGGCAGTCTGGATAGAAAGAGAGAGGCAGTCTAGAGAGAGAGAGGGGCAGTCTGGAGAGAGAGAGAGAGAGATGCAGTCTGGATAGAGAGAGAGAGGCAGTCTAGAGAGAGAGAGAGGCAGTCTGGAGAGAGAGAGAGAGGCAGTCTGGAGAGAGAGAGGGGCAGTCTGGAGAGAGAGAGAGAGGCAGTCTGGATAGAGAGAGAGAGAGGAAGTCTGGATAGAGAGAGAGAGGCAGTCTAGAGAGAGAGAGAGGCAGTCTAGAGAGAGAGAGAGGCAGTCTGGAGAGAGAGAGAGAGGCAGTCTGGATAGAGAGAGACAGAGAGAGAGGCAGTCTGGAGAGAGAGAGGGGCAGTCTGGAGAGAGAGAGAGAGGCAGTCTGGAGAGAGAGAGAGAGAGGCAGTCTGGAGAGAGAGAGGGGCAGTCTGGAGAGAGAGAGAGAGGCAGTCTGGAGAGAGAGAGAGAGAGGCAGTCTGGATAGAGAGAGAGAGGCAGTCTGGAGAGAGAGAGAGAGAGGCAGTCTGGATAGAGAGAGAGAGGCAGTCTGGATAGAGAGAGAGAGGCAGTCTAGAGAGAGAGAGAGGCAGTCTGGAGAGAGAGAGAGAGAGAGAGAGCGCTTCATTTCACTTCGAGCTGTTTCGGGTCCGGCTCGTGTTGATCAGCTCCCTCTATGGTGGATCGTGCGTAATTACATAACGACCGTATCAGCTGTGCGTAATAACGACTGTAATAATGACTGTAATAACGACTGTAATAACGACTGTAATAACGTACAGCTGATACGGTCTTCCTGCAGCTAAAATCTACGCACAAAAAAAATCCAACCGAAATTGGAAATAACAAAGACGTAAAAATTAATTCCGTGCTATTTCCCGGTGAAGGTGAGATTCACGGGTTTTTACGCAGCTAACGGAGTACACACAGTACACACAGGACACAATACTAAATACTTTTTATTGATTTGTCCCTCGGAGGGCAATTTGGTTTACAGCAGTTACACTTTCTAACTGTAGTCTGCTGCCCAGGCGATGTGGGTGAAGTGCCTTGCCTAAGGACACAACGACAGTGTGCCTAAGCCGGGAATCAAACCGCCAACCTCTCGATCATAGGACGACCTCGCAACCACCTGCGCCACCATCGCCCCACTGCATGCCCCGCTGCACCACGCTGCTGGCCGCGGGGACCTGCGGGCTGTACACACAGGACACACAGTACACACGGTACACACAGTACACACGGTACACACAGTACACACAGGACACACAGTACACACAGGACACACAGTATACACAGGACACACGGTACACACGGGACACACAGTACACACGGGATACACGGTACACACAGTACACACGGGACACACAGTACACACATCCTTTGCTTGTTGCTTTTATCTCTTGTTTTTATTGTGTCCTTTGATATTTGCTTGGATGTGTAGCGCGTTTAGCATGAAATGTTTTATTGTGTTACGTTGTCGGTCTGCTCGGAGTTTGTGTGTTGAGGGACCCGGTTCGGCACCGGGCTCCGGTTCTAGCGGGGCTCGTCCCGTTTATTAACTTTATCGTGCACGGACAGTTCAACAGATGCGCGCGCGTGGCTCGACGCGCAACTCCTGCGCGTCCACAGCTGTAACAACCAGACGACACCGAGCAATGCGTGAAGCCTTACGCTTGATCTGCCGGGGCTTGCTCTGCTTCCTCCGGGACATGGCTGCTCCTCCCGGGGACCGGGGACCGGGGACCGGGCGGAGGCGCGGCGGGGGCGCGCTCGGTTCTTCGCTCTGCTGCTCCGGCTAATGCTGCGACGCGGCGCCCCGACCAGCGGCCGGAGGAGCCCGCATGCCCCGCTGCACCACGCTGCTAGCGGCGGGGACCTGCGGGCTGCCTGCGGGCTGCCTGCGGGCTGCCTGCGGGCTACCTGCGGGCTACCTGCGGGCGAGCCCGCTCCGTCGCTACGGCCCTTCTCTTCGTGCCTTTCCGTGCCTTTCCGTCACCTCTCTCTCCTTTCACGGTGTGCCTTCGCTGGGCGCGCCGCTGGAACAGCCGATCGCGCGTCCGTCAGCGAGCACTGCCGCGTGTCCGCGGACGTGGCTGTGATCGATAGCAGCGGCTCCTGGTCTCTGTCATCGATCCGGAGACCCGTCTCTGATCCTGGGAGACACTTTTAATGGAGCTCCAGCGCGACACTCAACTCCGCGGAGAAAGCGCGTCTGTGGCACGCCCCTTGCGTCTGACGTAGGTGCCGCACTCGTCTCCTATTGGTTCACACTCGCACCATGTAAAGCGTGCCTTTTTTAATATGTCAACATCAAGTAATAGAAAATGAAAAGCATGTTATTCTGTACCAAAAGTCAATAACTAGGAGTTCAATCTCAACTAATGCTATTTAAAATACTAAACATTCACCTTTGATGTATTTATTCATGAACTAATAATATATAATATAGGTAATTAAAAAATGTCCTGCACATTTCCTTATTGTATTATTGGTGTTAACTTGTCCATGTTCTGAAAAGCACTCTTTTATCTTCGGCCCGGCTTTGGTTCTGGTTTAAATGTACTTGAGATCTCTGAATGGATCCGACCTTCATTAAATCAACACTCAATTCTGTGTGATGATGATGATGAATATATTTATTAGATAGAATGTTAGAGTACAAGTACAGTCACACAGTAGCATGTATTACAGTACAAGTACAGTCACACAGTAGCATGTATTACAGTACAAGTACAGTCACACAGTAGCATGTATTACAGTACAAGTACAGTCAAACAGTAGCATGTATTACAGTACAAGTACAGTAAACAGTAGCATGTATTACAGTACAAGTACAGTCAAACAGTAGCATGTATTACAGTACAAGTACAGTCACACAGTAGCATGTATTACAGTACAAGTACAGTCAAACAGTAGCATGTATTACAGTACAAGTACAGTAAACAGTAGCATGTATTACAGTACAAGTACAGTCACACAGTAGCATGTATTACAGTACAAGTACAGTCAAACATCCTGTCTAAGAGGAGCATTTCTAAAAAGCCCTTGCGGTCTTGTTTCCGTTGAAAGTCCTTCGTACATAAATCATCGACATTTAACAATACAAATAAAAATAAAACCAATATTAAATAACTCAATTGATGCAACGTAACATTAGAAAAACAAAAATAAAATGATTTTACACCGCCAGTGCAAACTAACAATTAATCTAAAATAAATGACACCACTGATGCAAAATGACAATGAATGACAAGGAGAGTGTTGAGGTGTTTCCTTTGATATCGTGGCATTCAGCTTCTTATGTTTCAAGGACATATGTATATATATTTGTGTGTGTGTGTGTGTGAGGATAATTATAGTACCGATTAAAGGATTTTTTAAAAACATTTATTTCCCAATTCGTTAGACTGTGAGTTTCTTTTAAAGGTTTCATGATCAGGGGGGCAGAAACGGAGATAGTCATCACGACTCTCTCCGGATCAATTGTCCACCTACGTTGTACATATTATGTGTCTTTTTAATTTATTGTTATTTTGTATCAAGTTAGTAATTTAATATTAGTTTTATTTGTATTGTTAAATGTCGATGATTTATGTACGAAGGAATTTCAACGGAAACAAGACCGGAAGGGCTTTTTAGAAATGCTCCTCTTAGACAGGATGTTTGACTGTACTTGTACTGTAATACACGCTACTGTGTGACTGTACTTGTACTGTAATACATGATACTGTTTGACTGTACTTGTACTGTAATACATGCTATTGTGTGACTGTACTTGTACTGTAATATATGCTACTGTTTGACTGTACTTGTACTGTAATACATGCTACTGTTTAACTGTACTTGTACTGTAATATGTACTGTTTGACTGTACTTGTACTGTAATACATGCTACTGTTTGACTGTACTCGTACTGTAATACATACTACTGTCTGCCTGTACTTGTACTGTAATACATACTACTGTTTGACTGTACTTGTACTGTAATACATGCTACTGTCTGCCTGTACTTGTACTGTAATACATACTACTGTTTGACTGTACTTGTACTGTAATACATGCTACTGTCTGCCTGTACTTGTACTGTAATACATACTACTGTTTGACTGTACTTGTACTGTAATACATACTACTGTCTGCCTGTACTTGTACTGTAATACATACTACTGTTTGACTGTACTTGTACTGTAATACATGCTACTGTCTGCCTGTACTTGTACTGTAATACATACTACTGTTTGACTGTACTTGTACTGTAATACATGCTACTGTTTGACTGTACTCGTACTGTAATACATACTACTGTTTGATTGTACTTGTACTGTAATACATGCTATTGTTTGACTGTACTTGTACTGTAATACATGCTACTGTTTAACTGTACTTGTACTGTAATACATGCTACTGTTTGACTGTACTTGTACTGTAATACATACTACTGTCTGCCTGTACTTGTACTGTAATACACGCTACTGTTTGACTGTACTTGTACTGTGATACATGCTCCTGTTTGACTGTACTTGTTCTGTAATACATACTACTGTCTGCCTGTACTTGTACTGTAATACATGCTACTGTTTGACTGTACTTGTACTGTAATACATGCTACTGTTTGACTGTACTCGTACTGTAATACATACTACTGTTTGATTGTACTTGTACTGTAATACATACTACTGTTTGACTGTACTTGTACTGTAACACATGCTACTGTTTGACTGTACTTGTACTGTAATACATACTACTGTCTGCCTGTACTTGTACTGTAATACATACTACTGTTTGACTGTACTTGTACTGTAATACATGCTACTGTTTAACTGTACTTGTACTGTAATAGATGCTACTGTTTGACTGTACTTGTACTGTAATACATGCTACTGTTTGACTGTACTTGTACTGTAATACATACTACTGTCTGCCTGTACTTGTACTGTAATACATGCTACTGTTTAACTGTACTTGTACTGTAATAGATGCTACTGTCTGCCTGTACTTGTACTGTAATACATGCTACTGTTTAACTGTACTTGTACTGTAATAGATGCTACTGTCTGACTGTACTTGTACTGTAATACATGCTACTGTCTGCCTGTACTTGTACTGTAATAGATGCTACTGTTTGACTGTACTTGTACTGTAATACATGCTACTGTTTGACTGTACTCGTACTGTAATACATACTACTGTCTGCCTGTACTTGTACTGTAATACATACTACTGCTACTACGTTCTATCTAATAAATATATTCATCATCATCTTATCACATTTTGAGCTGATCAATAACATGACACTCTTGACAATGTCGTCATTGAAGTCAACTTGCTGTGGGTGATCTCCAGTCACCAGTTGATGCCATGGATTTGAACCAGCAACCCTTGGTTCTCAGACTTGGTATTACAAATATGACACTGGAGTGGAGTTGGCCTCATGAACAACTACGTTCGCTGGTGCCACCTAGTGGCCATCTTTAAAATCATAAAAAGAACCCTAAACTTCAGGAGGAATGCGGCTGGTCAGGGAAGAATTCTCAAACCGGGAGACTGATAAAAGAAACTGCACACCAATATAAGTACATTTATTTACCCATTTATGTATTTTGAATCTGCTCAAACGGCCCAAAGCCTGAGTCTGTTCCAGAAACGCGTACATTTTGGGAACCCCTTTGTAACTCTGAGTCGTCATTGAGGAAGGACCATCGGTAGAACCAGGCAGCAGAGAGTTTGGTGGGGGGGGCTTTCAATAACTTTGGGCATGAGGCGGGGTCACTCTGGAGTAGTATAGAATACAAGTACAAGCAACCAATCACCCTCACAGTCACCTTCAGGAGGAGACGAAGCCGGAGAACAAGATCACACCAACCGCTGGAATCCGACGTCCAAGAACGGCAAAGTAAGGCAAGGTGGTAACGCTAAAGTTCAGCCAAACGGAGGTAGTAGACCGGACCGAGGTCCGACCCGACTGGAACCGCCCACAATGAGACACGATGACGTTTAAACGGTCAATCTATTTATTGATCGGAAAAGTTCCCTCTTTTCCCCTGTGCCCCGAAGCAACAACAAAAACCCAAAGTACGGCTCAAACCGGACCCGATGATCAACATGAAGACGGGTTCACAGGCTGTAGAACCTGCTCCCACGGATACAGAACCAACGGAGTCCCGAGCCCTAAACAGGCCACGCCGGGCCAAACAGCCAAAGGGAGCACAGGCTCGGGCTGCAAACAGAACCACAGCCCCGGGTCACGGGTCACGGGTCACGCCGCTGGGCCTGCAGAAGCCAGCCGGGGACTGGCGCTGATAAGACACCAGACTGGACTCGGCTTCCGCTGACCAGTGCAGACCATACATTCTTTAAGGACACATTGTTTCTTGGACATTCTTTCTTGGCATGTCAATCAATGACAAATCAAGGCTCTGATCAGATGTGATTAAAATGTAACACAATGGCGTTTGACCGGACACAAAGTAATCGACAATTCAGTGGCAATGCCGACTTGATGGACGGTGACATGATCAAAGGATTTGCTTGACCTTTCATTGATTTTAAAAATCTGCATTACCAAACGTGACCTCTGGGGTGGACGTTAAATGCACTGATCTGTTTCCTGATCAGCTGATTCCCAGCAACACTGTTCAGGAACCAGCAGTGCTGCTGTGAATCCACCAAAGTAAACGCCGGTACCCGTCTTCAAAGGTCAAATGATTCCAGTATAGAACTGGAAGCGCCCTCAGCGAGCACCTCGGTCCCCCATATTGTGATTTAAACCAACAATTACGGTTCTACGTTAATCTGATCTAGATTTTTAGAGGCCTTAACCGGGAAAACAAACCTTTAACAACTGGATCACATGGATGTCATTACTAGTTCACAGGTTACTCACAAACAGGACACTTTCAGTCTGGGGGGGTTCTTCTGGATTAGATCCAGAGCTTTTGAAGATGCAACAAACCCGTTAGGGTTAGGGTTAGGGCCTAGAAACAGCGTCCCCTCGGGTATCAAAGCGAGAACAAACCCGTTAGGGTTAGGGTTAGGGCCTAGAAACAGCGTCCCCTCTGGTATCAAAGCGAGAACAAACCCGTTAGGGTTAGGGTTAGGGCCTAGAAACAGCGTCCCCTTGGGTATCAAAGCGAGAACAAACCCGTTAGGGTTAGGGTTAGGGCCTAGAAACAGCGTCCCCTCGGGTATCAAAGCGAGAACAAACCCGCTGACCTGCTCCCATGTGGAATCAACGCTCGTTACACATCTCTATCTATCTGCCCCCATTCTACCAAATACCAAATACCCAATCCAGATCGGATCCGGATCAAGTAGAGATTCCCTCCCCACACAATTGTGTCAAATTCCAGAAACGTTATTTAATAATCAACTGAGATATTGAAGAACAGATTTTGGAGCTCCATTGACTGAAATGTTAACGAAAATATCAAAGTGATCCAGAATCAGGATCTGTTCTGGATCAGCACCAACATGTAGTCCAGTTCCTGGTGACATTCCCAACATGTCCTTTGATCCGAGTTATGTTGCTAACAGACATTAGAACTAGCGGCTGTCTCTCTGCAGCTATCGGTACAGGAGCGAGTTATACTCGTACGTGTATTACTGCAGTTTGACTTCTGTATTTAGCTCAGCTTTTTGTTGCAGGTATTTCCTACACTCGGGCTCACAAAGCGGCTCTCTGCTTTTCTCTTTGATTAAAGATCAAGGTCGTTCCCAGCCTGATTGAAATCAGCGCCGCGCCGCTTGCTGACGTCATTGGGTCCCCCTCTACGCATGCGCTCTTCTGCTCTGAGCGCGCAGTCGACGCAGGAGCCGTCGGTCCGGAGCGTTTCATGTACGTACAGCCGTTTGTTACGTGGTTGTGTATAAATACTAGCATCAGTTTGTACATCCGGGTCTTGTCTTTCAGACACCGCTGACAGAACTCCATTTTTGTGTCGCCTTCGCGAGTTGCTGACGTCAGAGCGGATGTGTAGTTTATCCTCTGAGGGTGCGTTGGCCGCCGCCGTGCAGAGGCGCGTGCTTTGCGTGCTTTGCGTGCGTGTTCGGGCGCATGGCGGGTTTTGCGTGGAAACATGAGCGAGTAACTTTACAGGAAGCGTCAGCCATTTGCTTTGTTTATTCAGCGCTGCTTCCCATCAGCTGTCCGGAGACCACGCCCACAACGCGCACTACGTTTCAATGTTGACGTTTTAATGACGTCAGACCGGTGACTGACGCCATATTCAGCCCGGCTGGAATATGCCGGCATTGTTTTAGACAGAGAGGCGAAAGTGAGCGTCATCACCGTCATCGGGCTCTACGTCATCGGGCTCTACGTCATCGGGCTCTACGTCATCGGGCTCCACGTCTTTCACAAAAGAAAGAAATACTGATAAAAAAAAAGCAAGACATAACAAAATGCAGCACGTAGTTCAAAAAAGGAGCCGTAAGAAGTGGAATACTTATTATTCAGTTTATAGCAAAATATTCAACATAAGTACTTGCATTAATGAACCATAAATGTAAATAAATATATATACTCCATCGTCCACAGTTAATACCTTTCCTCTTCCATATACTGGTTTAGAAAAACGTTTTGTTCCTCCCTTGCTTGTTAATTTTGTTGATCTTATCTCTTGTTTTTATCTTTTTTTATACTCTTGTGCACTTTGAGGTTTGCTTTCAAATATAAAGTGCGTTCAACATAAACTTCATTGTTGTGATGTGGCTCAGTTGGTAGAGCGGGTCGTCCAGTGATCAGAAGGTCGGTGGTTCGAATCCCAGCTCTGACTGTCTGCATGTTGAAGTGTCCTTGGGCAAGACGCTGAACCCCAAACCCCCCCCAGTGGGTCTGGCAGCACCCTGCATGGCAGCAGTCGCCCACTGGAGGGTGAATGTGTGTGTGAATGGGTGAATATTCATGTTTCGTGTGTTTGCTCAGACACACGAAACATGAGAGGGAACGTTGTCAGGGATGCTCTTTGACCTCCGGTCGACCTTTTGTGCTGTTTAGACTGAACTCTGCTAGTTTCACATCAACTAGAATATCAAACGTTCCACTGCAGGACTTCACGGTGACGAGACGGTTCTACCTCTCCCCTCTGCCCCCTACTGCCCGGGGGCAGGTTCTACCTCTCCCCTCTGCCCCCTACTGCCCGGGGGCAGGTTCTACCTCTCCCCTCTGCCCCCTACTGCCCGGAGGCAGGTTCTACCTCTCCCCTCTGCCCCCTACTGCCCGGAGGCAGGTTCTACCTCTCCCCTCTGCCCGGGGGCAGGTTCTACCTCTCCCCTCTGCCCCCTACTGCCCGGGGGCAGGTTCTACCTCTCCCCTCTGCCCGGGGGCAGGTTCTACCTCTCCCCTCTGCCCCACACTGCCCGGGGGCAGGTTCTACCTCTCCCCTCTGCCCCCTACTGCCCGGGGGCAGGTTCTACCTCTCCCCTCTGCCCCCTACTGCCCGGGGGCAGGTTCTACCTCTCCCCTCTGCCCCCTACTGCCCGGAGGCAGGTTCTACCTCTCCCCTCTGCCCCCTACTGCCCGGAGGCAGGTTCTACCTCTCCCCTCTGCCCCACACTGCCCGGGGGCAGGTTCTACCTCTCCCCTCTGCCCCCTACTGCCCGGGGGCAGGTTCTACCTCTCCCCTCTGCCCCCTACTGCCCGGGGGCAGGTTCTACCTCTCCCCTCTGCCCCACACTGCCCGGGGGCAGGTTCTACCTCTCCCCTCTGCCCCCTACTGCCCGGGGGCAGGTTCTACCTCTCCCCTCTGCCCCACACTGCCCGGGGGCAGGTTCTACCTCTCCCCTCTGCCCCCTACTGCCCGGAGGCAGGTTCTACCTCTCCCCTCTGCCCCATACTGCCCGGGGGCAGGTTCTACCTCTCCCCTCTGCCCCCTACTGCCCGGGGGCAGGTTCTACCTCTCCCCTCTGCCCCCTACTGCCCGGGGGCAGGTTCTACCTCTCCCCGCTGCCCGGGGGCAGGTTCTACCTCTCCCCTCTGCCCCCTACTGCCCGGGGGCAGGTTCTACCTCTCCCCTCTGCCCCACACTGCCCGGGGGCAGGTTCTACCTCTCCCCTCTGCCCCACACTGCCCGGGGGCAGGTTCTACCTCTCCCCTCTGCCCCACACTGCCTGGGGGCAGGTTCTACCTCTCCCCTCTGCCCCACACTGCCCGGGGGCAGGTTCTACCTCTCCCCTCTGCCCCCTACTGCCCGGGGGCAGGTTCTACCTCTCCCCTCTGCCCCACACAGCTCAGCCCGTGGGTTCCAGGGAAGACCCCGGAATGCGCCGACGCCCTCCAACGCTCTTCCTGGCTCGGTGAACTCGTGCAGCCGCCTCAGATGCGATCACAAACAGGGTTCTCACCTGATCGGTCTTTGTTTCTGAAGCGATCAGCTGCAGTCGTAGCAATGGCGACACGTCCTGACTGTCATTATGGAGGCTGATGCAACATAGATGAGTTAGACCAGTTCATATTTGTAATTTACAACAGGTCAAATGTCTTCCACCATTATTATTTGACCTCCCCTGTCGGTTCTCCGTCGTCCAGGTGACGCTAAATCACGAAGAACAAGAAGAGACGAGCCAGCTGGACTTGCTCAGGTTAGATTGAAGACGTTTCACCTTCATCCAAGAGGCTCCTTCAGTTCTCAGAGACTGGTCGAGGGTTTAGAAACAAAGAAAGGACCGAAACCCCCCAGCGTCCTTTTAGCACATGGAATCCGTCTTAAACTGCCTGCAGGCTATTCCACAGGGCTGGCTATGATGTATCCTGAGTAGATGCCCGAGCCACCTCACCTGGCTCGACTCCGAGCTGCACCCAATCACGTTCTGGCGCCTTTGGGCTCAGCTCCTTTGTTGGGGGGAGGGGGGTCAGCTCCCTCTTCACCGTCATGGATCAGTGCCGCCTGTCGATCCCCCGCTCCATCCTTTAACGCCGTATTCATTTTCTCTATTTGTTTGACGTAGCTATAAAAGGTGACATTCCTAATTCTCTGCTTTCTTTGTTCACAGATGTGTTGGGCTTTTCATTCCCCTGATGTCTGCACACTCAGGAGGTGGGAGGGGCAGCCCAATGAGCCCCCACTAATCACCTGTTCATGCAGAGCTCCCAGCAGGACACCTAAGAGCTAAAAGACAGACTTGCGTCCAGCATGGAGGGCGTGGCAGTGGACAGCCTAATGGACTGTAGCCTGCCTTCAGAGACCCCCGCTGTGGTCAGACCCCCCCATCAAGGCCACGCAGACACCCCCCCCCCAGAGTCGGCTCCATCCATGGCAGTCCACCCAGAGCCCGTCTCTCACCACCCCCACCGCCAGGAAGATGGAGACGATGACAGCGACGCCACCGAGTCGGCTGACAGTGAGAACGAAATGGACCCGACCTCTCACGCGTGGGCGCTGAGGAGGTCGTCGTCGTCCTCTGGCCACAGCGGCGAGGAGGCCGAGGCCGCGGAGAGGAGGAGGAGGAGGAGGAGGAGGAGGAGGTCGTCGGCCTCCTCTGGCCACAGCGGCGAGGAGGCCGAGGCCGCGGAGAGGAGGCCGTTCATCAAGGCTTACGTGGAGAAGGTGTTCCATGGACAGTAAGGCTCTTCCTGTTCAGAGTCAGACTCGACCGACTCCAAACCTGCTCCCACCAGTGGGTGAATGTAACGAATCACAGACGTGCGCCCACCAGTGGGTGAATGTAACGAATCACAGACGTGGTTATTACCGGCTGTGCAGACGTGCAGACGTGGTTATTACCGGTGTGCAGATGTGGTTATTACGAACAGTCCAGCTGTGTAGATGTGGTTATTACCGGCTGTGCAGACGTGGTTATTACCGGCTGTGCAGATGTGGTTATTACGAACAGTCCAGCTGTGCAGACGTGGTTATTACCAACTGTCCAGCTGTGCAGATGTGGTTATTACCGGCTGTGCAGATGTGGTTATTACCGGCTGTGCAGACGTGGTTATTACCGGCTGTGCAGACGTGGTTATTACCGGCTGTGCAGACGTGGTTATTACCGGCTGTGCAGATGTGGTTATTACCGGCTGTGCAGACGTGGTTATTACCAACTGTCCAGCTGTGCAGACGTGGTTATTACCGGCTGTGCAGACGTGGTTATTACCGGCTGTGCAGACGTGGTTATTACCGGCTGTGCAGACGTGGTTATTACCAACTGTCCAGCTGTGCAGACGTGGTTATTACCGGCTGTGCAGACGTGGTTATTACCAACTGTCCAGCTGTGCAGACGTGGTTATTACCGGCTGTGCAGACGTGGTTATTACCGGCTGTGCAGACGTGGTTATTACCAACTGTCCAGCTGTGCAGACGTGGTTATTACCGGCTGTGCAGACGTGGTTATTACCGGCTGTGCAGACGTGGTTATTACCGGCTGTGCAGACGTGGTTATTACCAACTGTCCAGCTGTGCAGACGTGGTTATTACCGGCTGTGCAGACGTGGTTATTACCGGCTGTGCAGACGTGGTTATTACCGGCTGTGCAGACGTGGTTATTACCAACTGTCCAGCTGTGCAGACGTGGTTATTACCGGCTGTGCAGACGTGGTTATTGCCGGCTGTGCAGACGTGGTTATTACCGGCTGTGCAGACGTGGTTATTGCCGGCTGTGCAGACGTGGTTATTACCGGCTGTGCAGACGTGGTTATTACCGGCTGTGCAGACGTGGTTATTGCCGGCTGTGCAGACGTGGTTATTACCGGCTGTGCAGACGTGGTTATTACCGGCTGTGCAGACGTGGTTATTACCGGCTGTGCAGACGTGGTTATTGCCGGCTGTGCAGACGTGGTTATTACCGGCTGTGCAGACGTGGTTATTGCCGGCTGTGCAGACGTGGTTATTGCCGGCTGTGCAGACGTGGTTATTACCGGCTGTGCAGACGTGGTTATTACCGGCTGTGCAGACGTGGTTATTACCGGCTGTGCAGACGTGGTTATTACCGGCTGTGCAGACGTGGTTATTACCGGCTGTGCAGACGTGGTTATTGCCGGCTGTGGTTATTTCTCAGACTTGTACATGTATTCTCTGATGATTTTTGGGACATATTTTCCCAGGGAGGACTTCGACCATGAAGAGACGGCTCGCTTTGGAGAACTATGCAGCGGAGAAAATGGCAAAGGCAGAGTGTGGTTTGCCAAATACGTCAGTGCACAGGTAAATACAGAGAACTACTCTGATCTACCTGCTCCCTGCTCTCACTGCAGACCACAATGTCATCTGCAAACATCATATTCCAAGGAGCTTCCTGTCTCGCCTCATCTGTTAGTCTATCCATCACCATGGCAACAAAAAGGGGGCTCAGAGCTGGTCCCTGGTGCATCCCACCTCTACACTAAACTCCCCTGATTCTCCTACGGCACATTTTACTGCTGTCCTACATGTCCTGAAGTACTCTGACGTACTTCTCTGCTAGTCCAGACTTCCTCATGCAGTGCTGCAGTTCCTGTCATAGGCTTGGCGCAACGTAATATACTTATGGTAATTTAACGTGGGCCCACTTACGACCAAATCATCTTACAGATGGTCCGTCGGAGCCAGTTCTGGTCGTGAGACGACGACTCGCTGAACTGTCATACCTGGTGGATGAGGTTTCTGTTCTGTTCTCTGTTCTCAGCGCTGCCATTCTAAATGTGTGAGTGAAGCCACCTTCTACAGGCTGGTGCAGTCCTTCGCAGTTGTTCTGTTTGAGTGAGTACATGTTTACCTTGTTAGAGACCAAGTCATCACATCATACTATTCTTTTTAACTGCAACAGATAATATTAAGGGTGTTTTTTTACCTCCACTGAGGTGGGGGTTATGTAATCACCGGCATTGGTTTGTTTGACTTTTAGCAAGATAAGTCAAAACGTTACAGACGGACTGGATGAAAGTTTCAGGAAATGTTGGGAATGCTACCAGGAACAGATGATTACATTTTGGTAATGATCCAGGAGATCCCTGGGTTAAAAAATCAGTTAAAAATACAATCAATGTTGCTGTCTCAAGATACCAAGAACAAGAAGAGCACTCAGAGAGCACAGACCTCCTCCAAGCAGCTCGTTCCCCTCCTAACTGGATCCACACGGTGATCTGGATCAGCCCCAAAAGGTTCTAGATTGTTCTTGGTATCTTTAAACACCAACCATGAAAAGTCAGTGAATCAGAGTTTATGTGTATCTTTTAATCCGTAAATTGTTTTTTTTTACGGACGACTGTGTATGGAATTTTATTGTCAAATTACATAAACATCGGTCAATAATCAGCTGAGATACTGAGGAACACAAATTGAAGCCCCATTTGACTAAGTACTCCAGAATCCAGGATCTCTTTTGGATCATTGCCAAAATGTAATCATCCATTCTTGGTAATATTCCCAACATTTCCTGAAAGTTTCATCAAGATCCATCCGGAACGTTTTGGGTTATCTCGCTAACAGACGGACAGACGGACAGACGAACGCCGGCGTCTCTGACCTCGTCCCGGCGGAGGTAAACGGATTTTTCTTTTATTTTGTTGGGGATCTTTTCGGTGTTCTGAGTGAGTCATGGTGAGCTGGTGGCTCGTGTCCCAGTCCAGCCCTTCAAGCGTTCTATCCAGCCTGCAATAAGGTGAAAGGTGACGAGAATGTTCATGGTTCAGGGTTTACCTGTTACAATGAACCACCTTAGTGTCCAAGTCCTTCCTGTCCATTCCATCGCATCACTCGGATTCGGGCTCGTGCCGGAGTTCATGAAATGGGTTTGTGTGGAGATGAGGACTCATTCATGAGTTGAACCTCTGCTGACTGCCTGGTTGATGGTTATACTGATCTATGTTTGTCAGTCCCGCCCCCACGCTGTCTGCTGAGATCATGCAGACCATCAGCTGCTGCTCTGGGTGTGTTTGTGAGCTCTAGTAACAAAATGTAGTCGAGGGTGAGACGCACCGATCAACAGTCCAGCCTCGCTGGAGTGGTCAGTTGCTGTTTTGGAGTATTTTTGTGGGATTTCTTGCCAATTATAAAGTACAGTAAAGTATAGCCCCCACTTGTCATTTTGGTAAAGCCATCAAATCTGTCTGTCAGCGGCCCCAATCGTGTGTTAACAAAAGCTGTGTGTGCTGAATGTGTTTCCAGATGTTACCAGATGGATGACTACAGCCCAGCTAAAAGCCTCATGACGATGTGCTTCACATACTACCACAGCGGTAGGCCTGACTCCGGTTCACACGCTTTACAACGCGGTTGCCATTAATAGTCCGGGTGCAGACCAGCCGCGAGTGTTCTGATGATGCTCTTGCAGCAAATGGTCTGCTGGAAGTCGACCTAAACCTGCATCGCATGAGAAGCTTCGTTGAGTGTTGAAGGACTGTGGAATCCAGATCAGCCTCTGGTTCACACAATGGAACCGCTGGTTTCCCGTATTAGAATGGAATACTGGCTCCATCTAAAGAACTAATTACGTTTCCTCATGCTAATAGGTCAATCTGTTTGTGTCAGCTGAATAGTTTGTGGTCTGTGCCCCGGTCCTCGGCCTGGGCACTATGGCCTGGGCGCTATGGCCTGGGCACTATGGCCTGGGCACTATGGCCTGGGCACTATGGCCTGGGCACTATGGCCTGGGCACTACGGGCTGGCTTCGACATCACAGACTCACTCACTTGGAATTAGAGTTTGAAAACACACAACAATACCTAAAACGCCACCATTGATGTCCTCCTCTCCACGTGCTCAGGGAGGTCCCAGCCATCTCCCTCCGAGTTGCTGGATCGTAGCGGTCCTCCAGCCGGTCTGGACTCGTACCTCAACAAGGCCAACTCGTGGCTTTCTGGGAAGAAGGGCGCTGCAGAGCGCCTCCTTAAGAACACATCAAAGACTGACGTCAAAGGCTTTTTTGGAGGCCTTGAGAGCAAGTTTAGGAGCTCGATGGCTCCCAAGACTGAGTGAGACATTCCCTCCTCCTTTGAATTCTGCTAGTCAGCGCATTGCAGAGTTTTCATTCTTCACTCTCATTTCCTTACATTGACGTGTCTAGGGATGGAGAAAGCCCCCTTGAGACAAAGCCCATATCACCAGGTACTGTCCCGAAAGATGCCTCGATGGGCTCAGACTGCAGTGTGCTGGGCTGCTTTAATCCCATTGGTTGTGGCGACGCCCAGTTTCATGGCTGGTAATGATCTGAGAGCTCCTGCAGTCTGAGCCCCGCCTTGCAATCCAAAGAACGGAATGCTTCTCCTGCTCCACCGCCGACGGGGTCGCTGTGCTTCGTCGGCTCACCTCTGCTCTTCCACCCCAGTGTCGGACACCGCTGAAGGAAGGAAGGCACGGAGGGTGTACCTGTACACGCACCTGAAGCAGCAGCCCATCTGGTGAGTGAGGAAAGGATTCGTTCTGATGTCCTTCGTGTCCTCGATGTCCTGATGTTGAGACGATGTCCACGTCTGTGCAGGAGGCCGGTCAGGGTCTAATGTTGGTTCATCTCTTCCTGAAGGTCACACCGATAGAAGCTCAGGGTCATGCAGTCGAGCTTTTCAGTCTCCATCACAATCATTTTGCTCAAATGTCAGTCTGGAACGTTGTGACGTCACTGCATTAAAGTTTATTACGACTGCTTTCCTTGTTTGCAGCATTTAAATGGCTGAAGGTCGACTGGAGTCATTAATGATTAACATGAAAGTCGACATCAGTACAAGCACCGAGTTCCTGCCCTACGCTGTCCTGCAGCATCTGTTTGAGACAGAAATGAGGGACGCTGTCCTGCAGCATCTGTGTGAGACAGACATGAGGGACGCTGTCCTGCAGCATCTGTGTGAGACAGACATGAGGGACGCTGTCCTGCAGCATCTGTGTGAGACAGACATGAGGGACGCTGTCCTGCAGCATCTGTGTGAGACAGACATGAGGGACGCTGTCCTGCAGCATCTGTGTGAGACAGACATGAGGGACGCTGTCCTGCAGCATCTGTGTGAGACAGACATGAGGGACGCTGTCCTGCAGCATCTGTTTGAGACAGACATGAGGGACGCTGTCCTGCAGCATCTGTTTGAGACAGAAAAGAGGGACGCTGTCCTGCAGCATCTGTTTGAGACAGAAATGAGGGACGCTGTCCTGCAGCATCTGTTTGAGACAGAAAAGAGGGACGCTGTCCTGTAGCATCTGTGTGAGACAGAAATGAGGGACGCTGTCCTGCAGCATCTGTTTGAGACAGAAATGAGGGACGCTGTCCTGCAGCATCTGTTTGAGACAGAAAAGAGGGACGCTGTCCTGCAGCATCTGTGTGAGACAGAAATGAGGGACGCTGTCCTGCAGCATCTGTTTGAGACAGACATGAGGGACGCTGTCCTGCAGCATCTGTTTGAGACAGAAAAGAGGGACGCTGTCCTGCAGCATCTGTTTGAGACAGAAATGAGGGACGCTGTCCTGCAGCATCTGTTTGAGACAGACATGAGGGACGCTGTCCTGCAGCATCTGTTTGAGACAGAAAAGAGGGACGCTGTCCTGCAGCATCTGTTTGAGACAGAAATGAGGGACGCTGTCCTGCAGCATCTGTTTGAGACAGAAAAGAGGGACGCTGTCCTGTAGCATCTGTGTGAGACAGAAATGAGGGACGCTGTCCTGCAGCATCTGTTTGAGACAGAAATGAGGGACGCTGTCCTGCAGCATCTGTTTGAGACAGAAAAGAGGGACGCTGTCCTGCAGCATCTGTGTGAGACAGAAATGAGGGACGCTGTCCTGCAGCATCTGTTTGAGACAGACATGAGGGACGCTGTCCTGCAGCATCTGTTTGAGACAGAAAAGAGGGACGCTGTCCTGCAGCATCTGTTTGAGACAGAAATGAGGGACGCTGTCCTGCAGCATCTGTTTGAGACAGGAATGAGGGACGCTGTCCTGCAGCATCTGTTTGAGACAGAAATGAGGGACGCTGTCCTGCAGCATCTGTTTGAGACAGAAAAGAGGGACGCTGTCCTGCAGCATCTGTTTGAGACAGAAATGAGGGACGCTGTCCTGCAGCATCTGTTTGAGACAGAAATGAGGGACCCTGTCCTGCAGCATCTGTTTGAGACAGAAATGAGGGACGCTGTCCTGCAGCATCTGTTTGAGACAGAAATGAGGGACGCTGTCCTGCAGCAGCTGTGTGAGACAGAAATTAGGGACGCTGTCCTGCAGCATCTGTTTGAGACAGAAATGAGGGACGCTGTCCTGCAGCATCTGTTTGAGACAGAAATGAGGGACGCTGTCCTGCAGCATCTGTTTGAGACAGAAATGAGGGACGCTGTCCTGCAGCATCTGTTTGAGACAGAAATGAGGGACGCTGTCCTGCAGCAGCTGTGTGAGACAGAAATTAGGGACGCTGTCCTGCAGCATCTGTTTGAGACAGAAATGAGGGACGCTGTCCTGCAGCATCTGTTTGAGACAGAAATGAGGGACGCTGTCCTGCAGCATCTGTTAGAGACAGAAATGAGGGACGCTGTCCTGCAGCATCTGTTTGAGACAGACATGAGGGACGCTGTCCTGCAGCATCTGTTTGAGACAGAAATGAGGGACGCTGTCCTGCAGCATCTGTTTGAGACAGAAATGAGGGACGCTGTCCTGCAGCATCTGTTAGAGACAGAAATAAGGGACGCTGTCCTGCAGCATCTGTTTGAGACAGAAATGAGGGACGCTGTCCTGCAGCATCTGTTTGAGACAGAAATGAGGGACGCTGTCCTGCAGCATCTGTGTGAGACAGAAATTAGGGACGCTGTCCTGCAGCATCTGTTTGAGACAGAAATGAGGGACGCTGTCCTGCAGCATCTGTTTGAAACAGAAATGAGGGACGCTGTCCTGCAGCATCTGTGTGAGACAGAAATTAGGGACGCTGTCCTGCAGCATCTGTTTGAGACAGAAATGAGGGACGCTGTCCTGCAGCGTCTGTTTGAGACAGACATGAGGGACGCTGTCCTGCAGCATCTGTTAGAGACAGAAATGAGGGACGCTGTCCTGCAGCATCTGTTTGAGACAGAAATGAGGGACGCTGTCCTGCAGCATCTGTTTGAGACAGAAATGAGGGACGCTGTCCTGCAGCATCTGTTTGAGACAGAAATGAGGGACGCTGTCCTGCAGCATCTGTTTGAGACAGAAATGAGGGACGCTGTCCTGCAGCATCTGTGTGAGACAGAAATTAGGGACGCTGTCCTGCAGCATCTGTTTGAGACAGAAATGAGGGACGCTGTCCTGCAGCATCTGTTTGAGACAGAAATGAGGGACGCTGTCCTGCAGCATCTGTGTGAGACAGAAATTAGGGACGCTGTCCTGCAGCATCTGTTTGAGACAGAAATGAGGGACGCTGTCCTGCAGCATCTGTTTGAGACAGAAATGAGGGACGCTGTCCTGCAGCATCTGTGTGAGACAGAAATTAGGGACGCTGTCCTGCAGCATCTGTTTGAGACAGAAATGAGGGACGCTGTCCTGCAGCATCTGTGTGAGACAGAAATTAGGGACGCTGTCCTGCAGCATCTGTTTGAGACAGAAATTAGGGACGCTGTCCTGCAGCATCTGTGTGAGACAGAAATGAGGGACGCTGTCCTGCAGCATCTGTGTGAGACAGAAATTAGGGACGCTGTCCTGCAGCATCACTGACAGATTTAACCAAGTTGTCGTCCTTTCTGTTTCTCAGGCATTCCCTGCGATTCTGGAACGCTGCATTCTTTGACGCCGTTCATTGTGAGAGGACGAAAAGATCACCAACAACGAGGTGAGTCTGGATCCAATGTGGACGGACGATGAGTCTGTAATTGTGGGCTCTATTAATCGCTCTGTGTCTGATAGAGAGATAGAAACTAGTCCCTGTGGCGATGCTCTTCACTGTGCCTCTGCCTAAAGACCTCTCCTCATCTCCTCATCTCCTCTCCTCACACTTACTCTTCTTCTTTGTCCATGTTGCATTTAACCCATTATCTCCCTGTGACTTTGCTGCCTGGCAGAGGAACACAGGATGAAGAGAAAGATGAGAGGTCTGTCCTTCTATTTGTCCGCAGCCCTAAAACAAAGTGACCACATTTTCCCTTTCTGGTCATCTTCCAATTGCAGAGCTCTATTTAGAATTAATGAGATGAGCCTCAACTAAAACAGCGTATAAGATGATGATGGGTTGTGGTGTGTATTTAAAATTATCATCAGAAAATATCAGTCAATTTGTATTTATAGAGGGTTAGGGTTAGTCAAGGCACGAGTATAGTGATCATTCTAGTTTGAGGCATTTCGAGTCCTGAATGACCGAAGATACGATTTACTCAACATCCTGTTTGCAAAAGTCTGGACTCTGCGTAAATGTAGAAGCTGAATGTGCCGAGTTGCAAAACACGAAAAGCCACATGTAATTGTAAATAGTGCAAAGACACATTCAATTTAGAGGTTTAAAAAAAAAATCACATTATTTTTTAAATGCTGAATGTGATGCTCGCAATACATTTCAAAAACATTGGGACAGTAGTAACAAAAGACAAATGATAGAATAATGTTTCTCAAAGTAAAATCACGATGTTGTTCAGATCATCTGAAGATAAAGAGACAAACACAGCTATCTTCAGATGTCACTACATCACTGCATTAAAACCAGACAGGATTCTGCAGTTACATCGCTGCATTAAAACCAGACAGGATTCTGTAGAGACATCACTGCATTAAAACCAGACAGGATTCTGTAGTTACATCACTGCATTAAAACAAGACAGGATTCTGTAGTTACATCACTGTATTAAAACCAGATAGGATTCTGCAGTTACATCACTGCATTAAAACCAGACAGGATTCTTTAGTTACATCACTGCATTAAAACAAGACAGGATTCTGTAGTTACATCACTGTATTAAAACCAGACAGGATTCTGTAGTGACATCACTGCATTAAAACCAGACAGGATTCTGCAGTTACATCGCTGCATTAAAACCAGACAAGATTCTGTTGTGACATCACTGCATTAAAACCAGACAGGATTCTGTAGTTACATCACTGCATTAAAACAAGACAGGATTCTGAAGTTACATCACTGCATTAAAACCAGACAGGATTCTGCAGTTACATCGCTGCATTAAAACCAGACAGGATTCTGTAGAGACATCACTGCATTAAAACCAGACAGGATTCTGTAGTTACATCACTGCATTAAAACAAGACAGGATTCTGTAGTTACATCACTGTATTAAAACCAGATAGGATTCTGCAGTTACATCACTGCATTAAAACCAGACAGGATTCTTTAGTTACATCACTGCATTAAAACAAGACAGGATTCTGTAGTTACATCACTGTATTAAAACCAGACAGGATTCTGTAGTGACATCACTGCATTAAAACCAGACAGGATTCTGCAGTTACATCGCTGCATTAAAACCAGACAAGATTCTGTTGTGACATCACTGCATTAAAACCAGACAGGATTCTGTAGTTACATCACTGCATTAAAACAAGACAGGATTCTGTAGTTACATCACTGTATTAAAACCAGACAGGATTCTGCAGTTACATCACTGCATTAAAACCAGACAGGAATCTGTAGTGACATCACTGCATTAAAACCAGACAGGATTCTGTAGTGACATCACTGCATTAAAACCAGACAGGATCCTGTAGTTACATCTTTGCATTAAAACCAGACAGGATTCTGTAGTGACATCACTGCATAAACCAGACAGGATTCTGTAGTGACATCACTATATTAAAACCAGACAGGATTCTGTAGTGACATCACTGCATAAACCAGACAGGATTCTGTTGTGACATCACTGCATAAACCAGACAGGATTCTGTAGTGACATCACTATATTAAAACCAGACAGGATTCTGTAGTGACATCACTGCATAAACCAGACAGAATTCTGTAGTGACATCACTGCATAAACCAGACAGGATTCTGTAGTGACATCACTGTATTAAAACCAGACAGGATTCTGTAGTGACATCACTGCATTAAAACCAGACAGGTTTCTGTAGTGACATCACTGCATTAAAACCAGACAGGATTCTGCAGTTACATCACTGTGTTAAAACCAGACATGATTCTGTAGTTACATCTTTGCATTAAAACCAGACAGGATTTTGTAGTTACATCACTGTATAAACCAGACAGGATTCTGTAGTTACATCACTGCGTTAAAACCAGACAGGATTCTGTAGTTACATCACTGCATTAAAACCAGACAGGATTCTGTAGTTACATCACTGCGTTAAAACCAGACAGGATTCTGTAGTTACATCACTGCATTAAAAGCAGACACAATTCTTTAGTGACATCACTGTGTTAAAACTAGACAGCATTATGTAGTGACATCACTGCATTAAAACCAGACAGGATTCTGTAGTGACATCACTGCATTAAAACCAGACACGATTCTTTAGTGACATCACTGCATTAAAACCAGACAGGATTCTGTAGTGACATCACTGCATTAAAACCAGACAGGATTCTGTAGTGACATCACTGCATTAAAACCAGACAGGATTCTGTAGTGACATCACTGTGTTAAAACTAGACAGGATTATGTAGTGACATCACTGCATTAAAACCAGACAGGATTCTGTAGTGACATCACTGCATTAAAACCAGACACGATTCTTTAGTGACATCACTGCATTAAAACCAGACAGGATTCTGTAGTGACATCACTGCATTAAAACCAGACAGGATTCTGTAGTGACATCACTGCATTAAAACCAGACAGGATCCTGTAGTTACATCTTTGCATTAAAACCAGACAGGATTCTGTAGTGACATCACTGCATAAACCAGACAGGATTCTGTAGTGACATCACTATATTAAAACCAGACAGGATTCTGTAGTGACATCACTGCGTAAACCAGACAGGATTCTGTAGTGACATCACTGCGTAAACCAGACAGGATTCTGTAGTGACATCACTGCATTAAAACCAGGCAGGATCCTGTAGTTACATCTTTGCATTAAAACCAGACAGGATTCTGTAGTGACATCACTGCATAAACCAGACAGGATTCTGTAGTGACATCACTATATTAAAACCAGACAGGATTCTGTAGTGACATCACTGCATAAACCAGACAGAATTCTGTAGTGACATCACTGCATAAACCAGACAGGATTCTGTAGTGACATCACTGTATTAAAACCAGACAGGATTCTGTAGTGACATCACTGCATTAAAACCAGACAGGATTCTGTAGTGACATCACTGCATTAAAACCAGACAGGATTCTGCAGTTACATCACTGTGTTAAAACCAGACATGATTCTGTAGTTACATCTTTGCATTAAAACCAGACAGGATTTTGTAGTTACATCACTGTATAAACCAGACAGGATTCTGTAGTTACATCACTGCGTTAAAACCAGACAGGATTCTGTAGTTACATCACTGCATTAAAACCAGACAGGATTCTGTAGTTACATCACTGCGTTAAAACCAGACAGGATTCTGTAGTTACATCACTGCATTAAAAGCAGACACAATTCTTTAGTGACATCACTGTGTTAAAACTAGACAGGATTATGTAGTGACATCACTGCATTAAAACCAGACAGGATTCTGTAGTGACATCACTGCATTAAAACCAGACACGATTCTTTAGTGACATCACTGCATTAAAACCAGACAGGATTCTGTAGTGACATCACTGCATTAAAACCAGACAGGATTCTGTAGTGACATCACTGCATTAAAACCAGACAGGATTCTGTAGTGACATCACTGTGTTAAAACTAGACAGGATTATGTAGTGACATCACTGCATTAAAACCAGACAGGATTCTGTAGTGACATCACTGCATTAAAACCAGACAGGATTCTGCAGTTACATCACTGTGTTAAAACCAGACATGATTCTGTAGTTACATCACTGCATTAAAACCAGACAGGATTCTGTAGTTACATCACTGTATAAACCAGACAGGATTCTGTAGTTACATCACTGCGTTAAAACCAGACAGGATTCTGTAGTTACATCACTGCATTAAAACCTGACAGGATTCTGTAGTTACATCACTGTATAAACCAGACAAGATTCTGTAGTTGCATCACTGCGTTAAAACCAGACAGGATTCTGTAGTATCATCACTGCATTAAAACCAGACAGGATTCTGTAGTGACATCACTGCATGGCCTCAGGAAAAGTTCCTAAAGTCATCGTCTGTGAACTGGAATGATGAGACTCTACCAGGAATCCATGTATAAACCAGATCCAGATCCGCCGCCTTCACTGGACCCAAGCTTGTTGAAGAGTCAAAATGTACAAAAGACTGATGTTCCATCCAGACTTTTCATCCATTGAAAGTGTTTGGGCAATCATGAAACATAATGCATGACAGAGGAGACCCTGAAATAATAAAACTGTTCCTCTCAGTTCCCAAAAAGAAGCGTCAGAATAGAAGAGGTGCTGCAACCGGATAAACAGGATCCGGTCCTGGCTTAGTAAAAGTGTGTTTCTGGCACCAAATGTGAAACGAGGATACAAGTAGTAAAACTATACAAGTTGTTTTTGCAGGGTTTCAATGATTTGCAATGTTTTTATTCACATTTTACGCAGCGCCCAACTTTTTTGGGTAATAAGTTAGCATCCCTTGATTTAAACAGAAGCGTGGTTTTTGTAGTCCAGAGGGCTGAACGTCCAAGGATGTCTGACCTGCCCAGATTTAGCCTTGGTAGCAAGTGGAGTTCATTTATTAAGATGCTTTGGCTGTTTAAATTACGCTTTCTCGTGTGCGCTAACACGTGTTCAGCAATGCAGCATTTGTTCATTTGGATCTGTGCTTGGTATTTTCTCCCAGGAGCTTAAAGAAACCGTATGGTAACACCAAAGAGGCCAACAAGTATTATCATTATTTTGTCTGAGAATTCTGTGTTTTTTATAATATGGTTGAGGTTAGATCCAACAATTGGGTAATGTAGTAATATTCCACCTTTGGAGTACCGTTCTCTGCTTGCTCGTCCGAGAATAATCAGTGGCTTCTAGAAACATTTACGTATATACTGTGGAGCAATACTGTATTGTGTACTTGCAGCCCAAGCATGGAAGCCATGCTTCCATGCAAACGTCCCTCTCCCCGGCCGCTTCTTCCAGCTCTTCCGGGGGGATCCCGAGGCGTTCCTAGGCCAGCCGAGAGACATAGTCTCTCCAGCGTGTCCTGGGTCTTCCCCGTGGTCTCCTCCCGGTGGGACGTGCCCGGAGACTGACTGAGCTTCTCACCCTATCTCTAAGGGAGAGCCCAGCCACCCTACGGAGGAAGCTCATTTCGGCCGCTTGTACTCGCAATCTCGTTCTTTCGGTCACTACCCAAAGCTCGTGACCATAGGTGAGGGTAGGAACAAAGATCGACCGGTAAATCGAGAGCTTCGCCTTTCGGCTCAGCTCTCTCTTCACCATGACAGATCTGTGCAGAGTCCGCATCACTGCAGACGCTGCACCGATCCGTCTGTCGATCTCCCGCTCCATCCTTCCCTCACTCGTGAACAAGACCCCGAGGTACTTGAACTCCTCCACTTGGGGCAGGATCTCCTCCCCGACCTGGAGGGTGCTCCCCACCCTGTCTCTATTAATGTGTTTTAAACCTTTACAGTGTGCATATTTGAGAGAATGTCTTTTGTGGAAAGCCTTTATGGTCTGCAGGTTTTTCAATCTGTTAGTGTTTTTAAAAGTCTTGTTGTGGAAGCCTGGCCTTTGCAGTTTTATTAAAAACATTCGGAGAAATGGTACATGAGTCATTCCTTTACATTTTCATGGTATCATCATCTGGTTCCAGAATTATATCATGAGACAATGACTTAACCTGACTCTCCCCTCTGGGGAGGGCATTTTCAGCTGTGAAGACAAAACCACGTATGACAAATGTAATTGATTTTAATTTCCCCCCAAACCACAGTCCGTATTTTACCCAAGACCTTAAGCATCGCGAGGCCACACTGGATAGGAAACTCAGCCTAGTGGCAGGTTTTGCAGAAACACACATTGCCAACATTCATTCTGGAAACTGAATCCACTGCTGTTTGTGTATCACTGTCAAATTAGCAGACAGTTGATGGGTAATATTTTATGACCCATCCCTGGTCTGTTTCTGTGGAGCAGCTGAAGGTCAAATGGAGGACGAACATGAGAATCAATCCTGACTCTGACTGTCTCTGTGCTGCAGGGAGAAGTGGTGTCATATGACCCAGGAGGAGAGAGAAGACAGCTCCAAAATTGATGAGAACATCGCCTTCGGCCAGCTGGGGTACGGGAACCTCAGTTTTCTCATGAAAACAGGCAGTGCACCAAGACTAATTTAGATATCCTATGCTCTGGTCAGGGCCCAGCCGCCATTCTGCTGAAATATATACTACTCATCAGCTGCACACAAAAACTAAATCAGGAGTACAGTTTTTCCATATTTATTCTATATTTCAAATGCTACTTTTACAGTGCTGCTGCTAAACTGATGCTGATTCATCCAAACTATAACTATTATTCATTCTTGGAGCACTTTCAGTTACCTGGTGTATAAAGCAAGTTAGCTAAAATGTATACAGTAGCTTAATTCATTGTGCAAGTGCATCATAAATGCAGCCTCATGGGTAGCACAGGACATGCGGCTAGCAGGAGCTAACGTAGCATTGCCAGTTTTGCCCTTGAGCTGGTCCCAAGCCCGGATAAATACAGAGGTTTGCGTCAAGAATGGCATCCAGTGTAAAAATGTGGGGAACATTCAACTCAACGTAAATAACACGTTGGTGGTGGCGTGTTGGTGAAGGAAATGGAGGAGATGAAGAAGTGATGGACAAGTTTGGTATTCAGGACAGGACCCTAGAAGGTCAGATGGTGGTGGACTTTGGTGTTCAGGACAGGACCCTAGAAGGACAGATGGTGGTGGACTTTGGTGTTCAGGACAGGACCCTAGAAGAACAGATGGTGGTGGACTTTGGTATTCAGGACAGAATCCTAGAAGGACAGATGGTAGTGGACGTTGGTGTTCAGGACAGGACCCTAGAAGGACAGGTGGTGGTGGACTTTGGTGTTCAGGACAGGACCCTAGAAGGACAGATGGTGGTGGACTTTGGTGTTCAGGACAGGACCCTAGAAGGACAGATGGTGGTGGACTTTGGTATTCAGGACAGAATCCTAGAAGGACAGATGGTAGTGGACGTTGGTGTTCAGGACAGGACCCTAGAAGGACAGGTGGTGGTGGACTTTGGTGTTCAGGACAGGAACCTAGAAGGACAGATGGTGGTGGACTTTGGTGTTCAGGACAGGACCCTAGAAGGACAGATGGTGGTGGACTTTGGTGTTCAGGACAGGACCCTAGAAGGACAGATGGTGGTGGACTTTGGTATTCAGGACAGAATCCTAGAAGGACAGATGGTAGTGGACGTTGGTGTTCAGGACAGGACCCTAGAAGGACAGGTGGTGGTGGACTTTGGTGTTCAGGACAGGAACCTAGAAGGACAGATGCTGGTTGACTTTACCAAAAGGAGGGACATGGCAGTACTTAACACTTATTTCCAGAAGAGACTAGAACATAGGGTGACCTACAAGAGGAGGGAGGAGCACCAGGTGGACGACATCTTGTGTAGATGGAGCAGTTTAGAGGAGGTTGGAGACTGTAAGGTAGGAGAGAGTGTAGCCAGCCAGCATAGGCTGGAGGTGAGGAAGATGAAGAGGACGAAGGCAGAGCAGAGGACAAAGTGGTGGAGGCTGAAGAATGAAGAGTGTTGTGTGGCTTTCAGGGAAGAGGTGAGACAGGCTCTGGGTGGACAAGAGACGCTTCCAGAAGACTGGAAGACAACAGCTAAAGTGATCATGGAGACAGGTAGGAGAGGACTGGGTGTGTCTTCTGGGAGGAAAGGAGATAAGGAGACCTGGTGGTGGAACCAGGAAGTGCAGAAGTGTTGACAGGAAAAGAGGTTTCCTGCTAGATGGGAAGATGAGAGAGAACAAAGGGGAGTAGAGGAACCTGTTGTGGACCAGGAAGTGATGAAGATTAGCACGAGTGAAGCTAGAAAGGCGATGAAGAGGATGAAGAATGGGAAGGCAGTTGGACCGGAGGACACACCTGTGGAGGTGTGGAAGTGTCTAGTGTCAGGAGGTAAAGCTGATGAGTCATAATGAAGTTCTGGAAAAGGTGCTTGAGGCTAGACGAAGGACAGAAGTCAGGGTGACGTGGAGAACGTCGGGTTGCTGCTGTGACCCCTCACGGGACAAGAAGAAAGTACACTGGTAGTAGTACTAGTACAAGTGCATCATTATGGCTAGAAAATATCATGTGACACATCTGGACTCTCCATATCAGCGTTGTCGTTCATTGTACGTTCTGCTCGTTACACAAAGAACCAGTATGAAGTAGAACTGGATTCTGATTCTGATTCTGATTCTGATTCTGAGGGTTCCCATTAGCACTGAGGTTTGTGTGTTTCCAGGACTTTTACTCATAACATGCTGGCGTTCGGCCTGAGCGAGAAGCTCTGCAATGACTTCCTGAAGAAGCAGGCTATCATTGGGAACCTGAATGAAGGTAAAGAACTGAAGAAGTAACTCGACCGAAAACACTACAGAAGTATCTGCCTTTACATTTGTGGCATTTATAGATGTAAAGCGCTTTGTAGAATTAGCTTTGACTAACTGACTCACTCGAGTGTCTCCAAGCTGCCATTTTTTTAATCATTATCAAACCATTTCTAAGATGAAAGTCGGTCCTTCCTACATAGAACTTGGTGTACTTCATTAGCCTGCAGATACGTAGACATGTTCAATCCAGTTTTATTTCTAGAGCACCAGATCACAACAGGAAGTCATGTCAAGACACGCTACAGGATTAGCAGGGAAACACAGAACCCAACTTGACCCACAAGAGCAACGGAGGCAAGGAAAAACTTCCCTTTAACGGGCAGAAACCTTGGACAGAACCTAGGCTCATGGTGGACGGCCATCTGTCTGACCGGCTGGGTAGAGAGAGTGAGAGAGAGAGAGAGAGTGAGAGAGAGAGAGCGTCATAGAGGTAGAGTTAGAAATACAGAGACAGGACAGACAGGAGAGTCAAAAACAAAGAGAGGGAGGGAGAGTGATAAGGAGACAGAGAGCAGGAACAAACAAAAACAGTGTCATATATAGGCTGCTGTATAAAGCTATAAATGCTAATGCTAGCGATATGGACTGTGAATTGTCCTCTGTCCAGATGTCCTTCATGTTGCGCTGGAACCGCTGTGTCTGTTTCTCCGTTTGCAGAGCAGTACAAGCTGCTGACTGACCACATGGACAAAATGGTGGCAGAGTGAGTCTGAGGACGACGGGCTGGACTTCGGTGTCTCCACAGGACAGGCCGAGCTCACACTCGCACGTCCCACTCAGTGTCCATGTCACTGAGACATTCCGGCTGGACTGAACCGCTATTCCTGTTTGAGCAATAAAAAGCATCAGCTGGTACACACTTGAGTATTAAACGTACTGCATGTGTTACTTTCCTGCTTTAAAGGATGTAAGAGTGAAGCTTCTGGACTCAACCATATAATCCTGGAACGCATGGAACAGGGACGTGTCCCACGCTGTCCCGTCTCCTTTTACATTCTGTCCACACATGGAACAGGGACGTGTCCGACGCGGTCCCGTCTCGTTTTACATTCTGTCCACACATGGAACAGGGACGTGTCCGACGCGGTCCCGTCTCGTTTTACATTCTGTCCACACATCTAACAGGGACGTGTCCCACGCTGTCCCGTCTCCTTTTACATTCTGTCCACACATGGAACAGGGACGTGTCCGACGCGGTCCCGTCTCGTTTTACATTCTGTCCACACATGGAACAGGGACGTGTCCCACGCTGTCCCGTCTCGTTTTACATTATGTCCACACATCTAACAGGGACGTGTCCCACGCTGTCCCGTCTCGTTTGACATTCTGTCCACACATCTAACAGGGACGTGTCCCACGCTGTCCCGTCTCCTTTTACATTCTGTCCACACATGGAACAGGGACGTGTCCCACGCTGTCCCGTCTCCTTTTACATTCTGTCCACACATCTAACAGTGACGTGTCCCACGCTGTCCCGTCTCGTTTTACATTCTGTCCACACATGGAACAGGGACGTGTCCCACGCTGTCCTGTCTCGGTTTACATTCTGTCCACACATGGAACAGCGACGTGTCCCACGCTGTCCCGTCTCCTTTTACATTCTGTCCACACATGGAACAGGGACGTGTCCCACGCTGTCCCGTCTCCTTTTACATTCTGTCCACACATCTAACAGCGACGTGTCCCACGCTGTCCCGTCTCCTTTTACGTTCTGTCCACACATCTAACAGGGACGTGTCCCACGCTGTCCCGTCTCCTTTTACGTTCTGTCCACACATGGAACAGGGACGTGTCCCACGCTGTCCCGTCTCCTTTTACATTCTGTCCACACATGGAACAGCGACGTGTCCCACGCTGTCCCGTCTCCTTTTACATTCTGTCCACACATGGAACAGCGACGTGTCCCACGCTGTCCCATACTGTTTTACATTCTGTCCACACATGAAACAACGACGTGTCCCACACGGTCCCGTCTCGATGGACCGGCTCAGCACACTAAGGTCCACTATGGACTTTTTGGTCGTCGTTGGGTTTGGACAGAGCTTCTTGTTTCTGCAGGTGAAATAAGCTGTCCTGTCCCACGACGGCTTCGCCGTGCACAAATGTAACAATAAGAGCTATCGCGTGTTAGCAGAGTGTCCAGTAGGGGGCTCTCTCTCACACACACAATGATATACAGTATTACTGTAATATAAAATGAGGTTTTATTATGAGTTTTACCTTCGAGACAGACAATGGCGGTGTGCAGTGCGCAGAGGTGGGGGGGGCGGTACGTAGACACTTTATGCAGTAATTGTACCTTATAGGTACTCTTACATAAACATAGACATAGTAGTTCTGCCTCTGGAAGGCTTCGTGTTCCTTCTCTTTGGGGATTGCACTTATCGTTGATGTCCTCCGCTCGTACTGGCGTGTCCCATCACTTACGGACACGGTCACGTTCTTTTCTTATTGCCATCCTTACTGCTGAAAACATTGCCTAATAAGGGCAAAGTCTTTCTTCTCCTCTATTGGTTGATTGCTTTGAGCACCGCTAAGCGGTGGAAAAAGCGCTATATAAGTGCAGTCCATTTACCATTGTCACTCCTTCCTGAAGAAAGACAGAGAGTAAGGATATAATTGCAATTATAGGTAACATATATATATATATATATATACCTTTATGTCCATTCAAAAAACGTCAGAGTGGCACAAAGACAAAAACTACTGGGTATAATATTGTTTGACTGAAGACTGGCTAGCAGTGCTAAGCTAACGACATATTAACATATTCATTAACAGTTTCACTTGAGGCAGGAGAGGCAGCAGCAAAGTCTTCCTCCCAAACGGTTACTCATACCATTGTTCTTGCCTGTTTCAATCACATTTCCATCACTTACCTCGATACACAATTAGAGTATCGTGCTGGGATATCTTCTGAAACGAGCCAATACATTATACTTTCATCCAAAGTGCCTTCCATGAAAGTTATTATCCTTATCTTCATCTCACGTCTTTGTGAATGCCAAGCCTGCAACGATTTGTCATTCCCAGATCGATGAGCTCATACGTATGTCAACAAAACCCACTGTGTGTTTATCTTGTGCTGACCTTTGTTGTGATGTGCTGAAGACTTTTCCTGCACTGTCCTGATGCATGTTCATCTAATTAGCTTTGCTAAAAGCATGAAGCAAATGTAAAGTGATCAACTGTGACTGACGTTCCCTGGCTGCAGTTCTTCACCCTTCCCCTGGGGGGCAGTGTTGTATCTTTGAAGCACTTCTCCAAAAAAGAAACCCCTCAAACCACAAAAAAAGCAAAACGTTGCAGCAGTTTGAAGAGTATATCTATGTGTACTTTATAAACGATGAAATGTGGTTTTCCACTTTTATTGTACCTTCTGCCAAGTCATATTCCATTAAAAAAATTTAAACTATTTTAAAATATTGTTTTGATGAAATCATTTTGTATCAAATGTATGTTGTAAGTATTGATCATATGATGCTGTTTGTGAACTCTGCGTATTTTAATTGTAAATGTATAAGCGGTAGATGTGATAAGTCCCCCACCTCAGTGCCCCCATACCTTACCTGTTGTGTCGTAAACGGAATCCCCTGCAGCAGGGGTCCCCAAACTACGGCCCGCCTCCACATTGGGCCCGGCCCCCTGAACAATACCAGACAAAAAATAGATCAAGATCAAGAGCAATAATGGTATGGGGTGCATTTAAGAGGGGTCGTTAATTCAATCTTTTGTTTCCTAAAAATAATATTGATAATGGAGAATATATCAATATTATGAAGAAAAGCATTCTTCCTTTAGTTTGGGACAATTTTAACGATGATCACATACGACCAGAAAGTTAATGTTCAATGGACTTTTTTCCTGTGATGAACCCGGAAAGGGTTATTTGGTTATTATTTATTTTATTAATAGTGTTATTATTTATATTATTAATAGTGTTATGTATTTTATTAATAGTATTATTATTTATATTATTTATAGTGTTATTATTTATATAATAATAATAATAATAATAATAATAATAATAATGCTTGATTTTATATAGCACTTTTCTAGGCACCCAAAGACGCTTCACATTGTGCATTATTCATTCACACCATACTTGGTGGTGAAGCTACTACTGTAGCCACAGCTGCCCTGGGGTAGATACAGCTGCCCTGGGGCAGATACAGCTGCCCTGGGGCAGACTGACAGGAGAGAGGCTGCCAATTTGTGCCATCGGCCCTCCTGACCACCACCAACATTCACACAGGCAATGTGGGTGAAGTGTCTTGTTAATAGTGTAATTATTTATATTATTGATAGTGTTATTATTTATATTATTAATAGTGTTATTTTTTATATTATTAATAGTGTTATTATTTATATTATTGATAGTGTTATTTATTTTATTAATAGTGTTATTATTTATTTTATTAATAGTGTTATTATTTATATTATTAATAGTGTTATTATTTATATTATTAATAGTGTTATTATTTATATTATTGATAGTGTTATTATTTATTTTATTAATATTGTTATTATTTATTTTATTAATAGTGTTATTATTTATATTATTAATAGTGTTATTGTTTATATTATTAATAGTGTTAGGGTTAGGGTTAGTGTTATTTATTTTATTAATAGTGTTATTATTTATATTATTAATAGTGTTATTATTTATTTTATTAATAGTGTTATTATTTATTTTATTAATAGTGTTATTATTTATATTATTAATAGTGTTATTATTTATTTTATTAATAGTGTTATTTATATTATTAATAGTGTTATTATTTATATTATTAATAGTGTTGTTATTTATATTATTAATAGTGTTGTTATTTATATTATTGATAGTGTTATTATTTATTTTATTAATAGTGTTATTATTTCTATTATTAATAGTGTTATTATTTATTTTATTAATAGTGTTATTTATATTATTAATAGTGTTATTATTTATATTATTAATAGTGTTATTATATTATTTATTTTATTGATAGTGTTATTATTTATATTATTAATAGTGTTATTATTTATTTCCTGACTTTTTCCTCTTGTTATTTAGTTATTTGGTGGATCTCTGAAAACAATAAATGTTTAGGCCCCCCTGCCATCGTCACACAGTTCCTGTACAAACTAACCCCGCCCCCCCATCAGAGAAGGGAGGAGTTATGTGGCCCTCACAGGACAAAGTTTGGGGACCCCTGGTATACAGAGCTGAACACCGTGTTGAGCTCCACGTAGCTTAACGCTACATGTAGCCTAAAGCTACGTGGCATACAGGAAGCCATGCAGGCCTCTTTAACTTCTTATTCTTAACTATAATAAGTGTCCCGTTTTCTGTTTCCTCCAAACAGCCGTTTCGCTTCCCTCCCTTGTGAAATGTTGACAGCTGGTCATTTGTGCTGGTAACCATGACGATTTCTAATGCTGCATCAAAGTAACATTAAAGTAGTCCTCAAATCTGTGTCCCTCCAGTTGCTGATGTTTTATACCAACACTGTAACAAATAATACTAATAATAATAGCTTTATTTATTGATCACCTTTGAAAGATGAAGTTCTGAAGCAGGTTAAATGCGGCATTGATCAATGAAAGGCCTTCAACCGGACTTTAGAATGACTTTGTGCACCGCCTGGCCAAACGACTGGCTTGACCTGAACAAGCCTGTTTAGAGGCTTCCTCTGGATAAATGCTTCACGTTTCATTCAGGCTTTCATGAGGATGAGGATGAGACACCAGACGTGCCGTAAGGACATTAACTCCTGGATGACCCAGAACTTCCTGTTATTAACTCTAAATAAAACTGAGGTTCTGGTTCTTGGGCCAAAGCATCTCAGAAATGTTTGTTCTAGTGTTGTAGTTGAACTAGATGGCGTCTCAGTGTCCACCAGCACCACGTCCAAGACTCTGGGGGTAATCTTTGATCAGGACCTGTCCTTTCAGTCCCAGATAAAGCACGTTTCAAGGACTGCGTTCTTTCACCTTCGGAATATCTCAAAGGTCAGGCACCTACTAACCCGAAAAGATGCAGAAACAATAGTCCATGCTTTTGTGACTTCCAGACTGGACTACTGCAACTCCTTACTGTCCGGCTGCCCAAAAAGGTCTATTAAACATCTCCAGCTAATCCAGAACGCAGCAGCTCGTGTTCTAACAGGAACCAGACTGAGAGAACACATTTCCCCTGTTCTGGCGTCTCTGCATTGGCTTCCTGTTAGGGAACGGATTGAATATAAAATCCTTCTACTCACTTTTAAAGCCCTCACCAGCCAGGCCCCTCCTTCCCTTACAGAGATGATTATCCCGTATTGCCCCACTAGAACCCTGCGGTCCCAAAATGCTGGCCTGCTCGTGGTTCCAAAAATTTCCAAGAGCAGACAGGGGGGCGGAGCTTTCAGTTATCAAGCTCCTTTATTGTGGAATCGGCTCCCTGATTGGTTCGTGAGACAGACACCATCTCTATGTTCAAGAGTAGACTAAAGACTTTCCTTTTTAACAAAGCTTATAGTTAATCAATATAATCAATATGCTGTCATTAGGCAGCACTGGTAGCTTAACATCATGACACACTGAGCTCCTCCCCCTTTATCTGGTTATTCATGTTATAAATATATGTGAGTAATCTCTCTCTCTCTCCCCTGTAGTCTTGTTCTCTCTCTCCCTCTGTTTGTCCCTCTCTCTCTTTCAGGTCCTTCTGTCCGTGGTGCTGCAGAACCTGGACCTGTGTCCCTCAGCGCTGATGTCCACGTCGCTAGCATTAGCATCTATAGCTTTATATCGCTAGCATTAGCATCTATAGCTTTGTATCGCTAGCATTAGCATTTATAGCTTTATATCGCTAGCATTAGCATTTATAGCTTTATATCGCTAGCATTAGCATTTATAGCTTTATATAGCAGCTCTTTAGTCAGTATCTTGCTCTGCAGATGTTACGTTTTGTTTTTGACTCTCTCTCTCTCTCTCTCTCTCTCTCTCTCTCTCTCTCTCTACCCAGCCGGTCAGACAGATGGCCGTCCACCATGAGCCTAGGTTCTGTCCAAGGTTTCTGCCCGTTAAAGGGAAGTTTTTCCTTGCCTCCGTTGCTCTTGTGGGTCAAGTTGGGTTCTGTGTTTCTCTGCTAATCCTGTAAAGTGCCTTGAGATGACTTTATGTTGTGATCTGGCGCTACATAAATAAAACTGAATTGAATTGAATTGATCAGAAGCAGATCAAAGATGCCGGTGCAAAGCCGTAGTTGTGACGTTCTCTTCCTCAGCCTGTTAGTGTGGAGATTAGAACCCGTGTTTCTGGCTCAAGCTGCTGAGAACATTGTGATTCATTGTCCGACAAGCTCTTTGATATTGATCCTTTCTAGAATTATATTTTGCCCATGAGGGAAACGCTGAGACTTGATTGGCCTTCGCGCTTGTAAACATGTGTCAGTAAGAGCCGCGTGCTGATTGGGTCCCTCTGCAGCAGCACAATAAGCTCGAGTGTTTCAGTGTTTCAGGATTTGTCTGCTCGACCATTCCCAGATCTGTGAATCAATAAACAGCAGTCATGCTCGCTGGACTCTGATTGGATGATACGTAATGAGCTGTGAACAGCCAATCAGTCAGCAGCGAATAAATAAATGGCTTCACCACAGCTTCACCACAGCTTCATCACAGCTTTATCACAGCTTCACCAAACATCTTCATCACAGCTTCATCACAGCTTTATCACAGCTTCACCAAACATCTTCATCACAGCTTCATCACAGCTTCACCACAGCTTCACCAAACATCTTCATCTCAGCTTCATCACAGCTTCACCAAACATCTTCATCACAGCTTCATCACAGCTTCATCACAGCTTCACCACAGCTTCATCACAGCTTCATCACAGCTTCACCACAGCTTCACCAAACATCTTCATCTCAGCTTCATCACAGCTTCATCACAGCTTCATCACAGCTTCACCAAACATCTTCATCACAGCTTCATCACAGCTTCACCACAGCTTCATCACAGCTTCATCACAGCTTCACCAAACATCTTCATCACAGCTTCATCACAGCTTCATCACAGCTTCATCACAGCTTCACCACAGCTTCATCACAGCTTCATCACAGCTTCATCACAGCTTCATCACAGCTTCATCACAGCTTCACCAAACATCTTCATCACATCTTCATCACAGCTTCATCACAGCTTCATCACAGCTTCACCAAACATCTTCATTTCAGCTTCATCACAGCTTCATCACAGCTTCATCACAGCTTCATCACAGCTTCACCACAGCTTCATCACAGCTTCATCACAGCTTCATCACAGCTTCATCACAGCTTCATCACAGCTTCATCACAGCTTCACCACAGCTTCATCACAGCTTCATCACAGCTTCACCAAACATCTTCATCACAGCTTCATCACAGCTTCATCACAGCTTCATCACAGCTTCACCACAGCTTCATCACAGCTTCATCACAGCTTCATCACAGCTTCATCACAGCTTCATCACAGCTTCATCACAGCTTCATCACAGCTTCATCACAGCTTCATCACAGCTTCATCACAGCTTCACCACAGCTTCATCACAGCTTCATCACAGCTTCATCACAGCTTCATCACAGCTTCACCACAGCTTCATCACAGCTTCATCACAGCTTCACCAAACATCTTCATCACAGCTTCATCACAGCTTCATCACAGCTGTGTGGACTGGATGGAGGTTCTCCTGCGCTGGCTGGGTGAAGATTCTACTGTGTTGGATCGGTGGATGTTCTGCTCTGCATATTGGGTGGAGGTTCTACTGCGCTGGCTGAATGGAAGTTCTACTGTGCTGACTGGGCGAATGTTCTCCTGTGCTGGATCGGTGGAGGTTCTACTGTCCTGGCTGGATGGAGGTTCTACTGTGTTTGGCTTTAAAGGTTTGTTCCATCCAAACCTTTAAAGTGAGATCCTGTATCTCATAACACACACGTTCCTCATATACAGTCTGATGTCAGATTTAATTCCCACATGATACAATTCATATTTGTTGCTACTTTTTCTTTGTTACATTTATCAATTATATCAAGGCAAATAAGCAATTATCACGAATCATGCCTAAATGTGTTGCTGACCCTAATCCAACATCCGGTTACCAATGTTACAGCTGTGCAGTATAAATCTAAACTGTGTGTGTGTGTGTGGGGGGGGGTATATATACACAGCAGCAGGATTACCACCCCCAGATTTGGACCACCCTGAATTTAGCACTTAATCCAGCAGGAAGTAGAGTTCTGTGTTCCAGACTCAGGGCAACACCCTCCCTCTCCCTTAAACGCACACTCACACACGCACACACGCACACACACACACACACGCGCGCGCCTCCTGAGATTCTGAGTGTTTCTGTAGAGCTGGTGAAAGCAAAGCGGCAGACCGTTGGATGAGGATGCCGTTCTCCAGCCAGCCGCTTGCCGTCGGAGACGACGCCGTTTCCTCTTTCTGCTGCTTTGACTGAAACACATTCATGTTAAATAAAATGCTTCTTTGTGCTACACTTCCACAGTGAATGAAATAATCAGAAGTAAAGTCATTAGTTGATGCAAGTGAAGAAAAAAAATCACAGTTTGATAGAATGTGTGTAAACTAGGAAAGGAAAGACCCAAAAATAGTTGGTGTATTATTTGGACTTATTTCTTTTTAATTCATTCACATCTTCAGATGGCACATTTATAAATTCTAAAACACATGTGTATGTTTATCCTGAGTACTGGTACTGATTGGTAGCTTTCTGGATGACGAGGCATCAGTCAAAATAATTGATCTTATCTTTAAAGGTGATAGAAATTAATCAGTGACTTAAATGTGTTTGATATAAAGTTTTAAGCAGCTGTAATCTCAGGCGCAGTTCAAAGTTATGACTCGACCTCAGAGGGATAAAAGAAGCCTGCTCAATAAATACTCTTGCTATTCAAGCGTTGAGGAAGTGACCTTGTTTAGCCTGACGCATTGCTAATGATAACTGGATCAAACACACGGCACATTTATCCTGTAAAGCAAGTGTAGAAATGTCTTCTCCGATGTCCTCGCTGGTGTTCTCGGGATTCGCTCTTCGTCTGCAGCGGAGTGGTGAGTCCATTCCGCTCCCGACTCTCTGAACCAGCGCCCGGCGGACCGCCTTCATCGCTCGTCGGACATCCATCCCGTTCGGTTTGTTTTGAATTCTCTTTTAATTATGTAAAGTAAATACTTTTTAACTTTTAACTCGTGTGTGGTCTCCCCTCCTTTGAGCACTGAGCTGAGGACGAGGAGGATGGAGAAGACAAAACATTGCTTTGTTATTGATAGATGTGAGTTTTTTTGTTACAGCTGTCTGTGAGGGATTAAAATTCTTAAGGATATTTCTGAGCCATTATGTCATTTCCTCTGAATCTGTTAATTCATTTGACTAATTATCACAACGTTAAACCACACGCACATAGGTAGCTTTAGCAGCATTTAGCACCGTCTTTCTAAAGTATTGTAGCGAGCTCAAGGAGAAGAACCACACTGGGATTGAGCTTGTGTCAACAAGTGCCTTTGTTGTGACACAGGACGACTCGACTGCACGTGGATGCTGCGCTGGGGACATTCAACGCAACACCCCTCTCACTCATGGTGCCAAAAGCACCACCCAGTCACTCCCATGATGCATTGCGCCTCACGTGATCTCGCGTGATCGCTACATAGCCCCCACCTGAGGGGTCAGATGTCCCCGGCGACCCCATCACCCAACACAAAGTCTCTTAAATACCACCATGCGTCCCTTGCCGGACAGCCGCACCCCCAGCCGTCGGCAGACCTCCCCAAAGACCTGGGACTCGAAGTTCCGTCCCTGGTCACTGTGGAGCTCGTTAGGGACCCCGAAACGGCTGAACATCTCCTCCACCAGCCTTTCTGCGGTCGTAGCCGCGGTCTGGTCTGGGACCGCATACGCCTCTGGCCACTTTGTGAAGTAGTCCGTGGCCACCAGAACATAGCGGTTGCCAGAGTTGGTGACTGGAAAGGGCCCCAGGATGTCCACTCCAACCCTCCCCATCGGGGCCCCCACCAGATACTGCTGTAGCGGGGCATGGGAGCGCTGGGTCGGTCCCTTCTGGGCCGTGCAGGCATCACAGCAGTGGACATGCAACTCCACCTCCCGCCGACAGTCCGGCCAGTAGAATCGCCTCCTGAGGCGGTTGAGGGTCTTGGCATTCCTGTAGTGCCCCGCCCCCACCGAACCGTGGACCGCCTGGAGAACTTGGGGCCGTAGGGCCCTTGGCACCAGCAGCTGCAGGAGGTCGTACCCTCGTCCTGGCGTTTGCCACCTCCGGTACATCACTCCGTCACGGACCACGAAGTTGCCCCACTGAGAGTGGTAAGCCTTCACTTCATCGCCCCCTGCTGGCCGAGCGGGCCGCCGCAGCAGACGCACCGAGGCGCCCCCTGCTGGCTGAGCAGGGGGCTGGAGTGATGAAGAAGCCGCTGTTCACCTGGCCCTAACGTTGGAGGGGAAGGCGGTGCTAGTGCTCTGAAAGACTGCGCCAGCATGTTCGCCTCGCCGTGCCCAAGTCCCTCAGCGAGGCACTGTATGAAGCTGAACGGGCGGAGGAGGTCGTACCCTCGTTCTGGTCCGGATGGACCGTAGCCTTCTGCCCGAGGAGAGCGGGTCAAACAGTCCGTGTCCAGGGTGTCTTGTTACCCTCGCCGAAGGGGAGGCGAGGGTATTGCAATTGGGTCCGTTTTTTTGTTTGTCTGTCCGAGCGCATAACTCAAAAACTAGTAACCCAATCGACTTGATATTTTTACACAAGCAAGGTTCTGTCCGTGGCTCGGTCCTCCCTGAGAATGGCGTTGATCCGGATCTGGATCCAGATTCTAGAATTATTTTTACATCTGGAATTGTGCCTGTGCTGTAAACTGCCACTTTAAGAGGGAGGGACACGAATGGCATGATGGGAAAAAGAGTCCAGAAGGAGTCTTGTAGTACGTTCCGGAGCAGCAAGCTAGAGCAGGTTTGGCCCCTCTGATCCGGAAGCCCTGTTTACTGTCTCACAAGATCCAATAGTCTATTGGAGGCGGGGTCTGCAGTCTCTGATTGTCTTTCTAGTTTGAGCTGCATCCATTTTCATCGCATAGACACATTTTGACCTGTTGCACATCTGTATTCAGTAGCTTGGTTAGCCAGGCAGACTGGAGCTGCAGCCCAAATACAAGCGTTCAAGGTAAGTGTAGATCATTCCGTTTAATGATTGCATGTGTATAATGATGTGTGTCCTACACCAGTTGCCGTAGTTTCCACTGCACATGCTCCACATCCTGGTTCTAGGGTACGGTCTTGCTGTAAAGCCACGCACGAGAGTTATTGTTAATAAAGAACGTACGAAATCAGTTTCAGCTCTCCTCACACGAACCTCCACAGTAAGTAAAGACGCAACGTGGTTTGACACCAGAAGTCCATGTAGACTTGTCTATAAACTGGGGACTGGACAAAATAGCATATGCTAGTGAGGCGTTCTTCTAGCGCCGTTAACTTCATGTCTCCTTGTTACGGAGTGAAGACCAGGGAGAAGATCCAGTATAATGCAATGCAGATAGGATTCAGTGGAAGCGCCTCCGAGAGACACCCACAGCGTTTTGGCGGAGCTTTTCCAGCATTTGAGATTTTGGGATTTGCTGCAGGACTGCTGTGTTTAATTTGTTGCGTGTTTAGGTTGGTGTCTGTCTGTCCACATGTTCCCCTGAACCTCTTTGTCCAAGGTTGCTGTAAACAGCATCGGTCCTGATCTGAAGGACATCTGAGGAACATCATGATGTGTAGAGCTCTGTGCCAGGAAACCTCACTTGATGAGCAAGTTAACGTGGCCTGAACCAAGCCCATCCATCTTCATCATGGCCCCGCCTTCCCCGAGTGCTGAGTGTGTATTTGGACAAGTGTAGCCAGTTTATGTGGAGAGTGAACAAATATAATAAACACTTGGATTAGGAGGCTTTTTGAAGCAGTGAGCTTTAAACTGTGAGATTTCGCACTGAGCTGTGACGTGACCTGAGACACCGTCCAGGGATATTCCTCTCGCTGAGTCTTCACTCAGTCTTCCTGTTGGGATGTGACTCAAAGATTGTGGCAACAGCAAAGCATAAAGCTCACCTGATCTCTTTAAACGAAAGCTATATCACAATAGGTAGTTCTATGATTAACTTGAATACTCAAAATCATCAATGATTTTAATGGATCTGTTTGAATGTTTTGTTTATTTTTAAGATCAGCAGTGAAAAGGTTCATTCTTCGACATTACAAACGACATGACATAAGAATAAGAGCTGCTTTCCATAACTAGTGGCTTTAATCATCATTTTATCGCTGATAAAATAGACAGATAATTTTATTTTAAATCAAGATCAATAAAAGAAAGTATTACAAACTGTTTCCATACAGATCAGCAGATGCATGTTACAAAAAAGATGTAGTGTTCAGCAGAAATAGCAAAACAACATATCGCTGCAAAAAATGCTTCCTTGGTGAGCCCGGAGGAGCGATGATTGTTTTGTAGGAGGTGACCAACCTTCAGATTTACCTGAAAATGATTTCCATTGAAAACATCAAAAATAGGATTGGTATGAAAACATGAAATGCAGAAGTGAGGCTCTGGAGACATCCCTTCAACGCCCCTAAAACAACATTTTAATGTGGAACCCACAAGCAACGGTGACGACTGTGTGTGTATAAAGTCTTTGGAGCTGGATGACAGTTGTAGGACAGTGAAGTGTCCAGTAGGGGTCCCAGCAGCTTAGTGTGGAGGTGGGATGCACCAGGGATCAGTTCCTGTGGAGGTATGTCTCTGTCTTAGTCATATTCCTTTTGTTTTCCTGTTTTATTTTGACGTAATTGACGACCCTGGCCTGAAAAACATCAGCGTGAAGAACAGGTACCCCCCCCCCCCCCCCCTCCATGGTTTGGCGGAAACAGAAAAAGGGGTTGGATGTTAAGATTAAATGGTCAGGCCGTCTGCTTGGTGAAGCTCAGAGCAGCCCGGCGGGGGCCGAGGATCGCCTCCTCCGTGTTACGGGGTGACCTGCACCCCCCCCCCCCCCCCCCCCTGTACGGTCTCTCTGGCCTCTGGGCGGAGGTTACTAGTGCCAAGGTGCCGAACTCAGCGGTACAAAAAGAGCTTTGTCCCGACTGCGGTGGGTCTGCTGAATCAGCATTAGTCTGTATTTTAATCCTTCATCTTTTTACCGGGTTTTATTTTAATCATATATTCTTACATCTTGTGTTGTAATTTATTTTATTGTGGTTTGCAAACTTTTTATTTTAATTTTATCTTGGTTTACTGGCGCTGATGAAATATTATTTGAGCACTTTTAACGGTTTGTATAAATTTTATATGTCTGTTTGCTGGTTTTAAATGGATATTGGATGTTTTAACTTTACCTCACAGCAAAACAAATCTACCTCCGGGTACAAATAAAGGAACCTTGAACCTTGAACCTTGAACCTTGATCTCATCCTTTCTGTTCCTGAACTTTTGCGGGGTGATAAAATATTCACTAAATTAGACCGTTGTAATCATTTGGTGAGCATAAGGGAGGGGGATGAATGGGAAACTGCTTTTAAACACACCTAGTGGACATTATGAGTACTTGCCCCTTCAGTCTCACTAATGCCCCAGCGGTTTTCCAGGCCCATGTCAATGATGTTCTGCAGGACATGCTTGACCTCTTTGTGTTTGTTTATTTGGATGATATTCTCATATTTTCTCTGAATGAGGATCTCCACATGAAACATGTTCATCACGTCCTCCAGCGCCACCTTGATGTGAAAGCCGAAAAGTTTCATGTTCTCTCCGTCTCCTTTCTGGGTTTCATCGTGTCCCCTGACCGCCTCCAAATGGACCCGGTAAAGGTTAGTGCTGTGGTCGCACCTATTCTCACTCTTCCCGACCCTCATCTCCAATTTGTAGTCGAGATGGACACATTTGACATCACATGGGGAATTGAGTCCAGAATCAGGGAAGCATCAGGACCGTCCATCCGTCAGATGGTTGTCCTGCCGATCGTCTGTTTGGTCCTCCTCCTGTTTGTGTGCACTCCATTGGGTGCACGCATGTCTGTTCACGGGTCACCCAGGAGTCAAGAGGACCCTCTTCATCATCCGGCAGCGCATGGAGAGGGAGGTTGGAGAGTAAGGCAGCTAGTCGGGTCTGTGCACGCAATAAGAATCAGAGAATCAGAGGAGTCGTCCGGCTGGGCTGGACCCCAAAGCCCCTGGTCTGACATCTCCCTGGATTTCGTCACTGGTCTGCCTCTGTCTGAGGGGAACCCCACATTCACTGTGGGAGACAGATTCTCAAAAATTGCACATTTTATTCCCCTGCCTAAATTGTCCTCAGCCAAGGATACGGCAGAGGTTATCTCATCTCAAATAAAATAAAAATCAGGTTCACTGGTTCCCTCCTCCAGGCCCCCACCGCCACCCTGGGTTGTTGATGTATTTACAGTGAGAGGCCCCAGATAACCTGAATCCAGCCCTTATCACGGACTTTCACCGTCAGAATCCTGACGTTTCTGGGCAGTCAGGGGTCGGCCCTTGAAGGGGGGGGGGGGGGGGTACTGTCATATCTCTGACTTAGTCAAAGTCCTTTCGTTTTCCTGTATTCACTTCCTGCGTTATTTTGTACTTTGCACCATGTTCCTGGTGACAGCTTCACACTTCCTCCCTATGTGGCCCCCCCTCAGTGATTGTCTGCTCCACCCTAACGTGCTACACCTGTGCTACCAAAGTCCACCACCATCTGTCCTTCTAGGGTCCTGCCCTGAACACCAAAGTCCACCATCATCTGTCCTTCTAGGGTCCTGTCCCGAACACCAAAGTCCACCACCATCTGTCCTTCTAGGGTCCTGTCCCGAACACCAAAGTCCACCACATCTGTCCTTCTAGGGTCCTGTCCCGAACACCAAAGTCCACCACCATCTGTCCTTCTAGGGTCCTGTCCTGAACACCAAAGTCCACCACCACCTGTCCTTCTATCCTGAATACCAAACTTGTCCATCACTTCTTCATCTCCTCTATTTCCTTCACCAACACGCCCATTGAGGTCTGCTCCAATCAGAACTCTCTCTCTGCTAGGATGCTCTGAACCACTTCATCTAAGTCAGTCCAGAACTTCTCCTTCTCCTCTAACTCACCTCCTACCTGTGGAGCGTAAGAACTTCTCCTTCTCCTCTAACTCACCTCCTACCTGTGGAGCGTAAGAACTTCTCCTTCTCCTCTAACTCACCTCCTACCTGTGGAGCGTAAGAACTTCTCCTTCTCCTCTAATTCACCTCCTACCTGTGGAGCGTAAGAACTTCTCCTTCTCCTCTAACTCACCTCCTACCTGTGGAGAGTAAGAACTTCTCCTTCTCCTCTAACTCACCTCCTACCTGTGGAGCGTAAGAACTTCTCCTTCTCCTCTAACTCACCTCCTACCTGTGGAGCGTAAGAACTTCTCCTTCTCCTCTAGAACACTCTGCACCAACTCCTCCTTCAAGATAACTCTTCCTCCATTCCTCTTTCCTCTCCTCCGTTATAAACAACTTGAATCCTGCTCCTCAGCTTCTAGCCTTGAACATTTCTGAACAGTATTTGAATGGAATAAACCTTTATTCATAAATAAAGTCTTGACATTTTACCTCCACCTCTGAAATAATGCAGTGAAAGCAAACGTGTTCCTCTTCTGGTTGGGTAAATATCCACGTCCAGCAGGCTGGAGGAGAAGCAGTAAAACCACATCATTCCTGCTCGACTTTAGCCTTTGTGCTAATGCACGATGTGAGTTCAGAATGTCTGACCACAATCCATCGGACCTTTTTGTTGTCTGAGCTGCTTTCTCGTGAGGATCTTTCACCGATCAAGCATCCACAGAGCCCATCGGTGAACCGTCCCGTATTTACCGAGCCGTCCTCAGACGCTGGCGGTCGCTCGAGTATGAAGGAGCAGTGGGACACTGGGGACACATCCCGGTGTGTCCCACTGGGGACACATGTTGGGGCAGCCTCTTGTTTTCTCTCCTTCCCTCCCTCCATTCACCCCTGAAGTTTTCATCATGCTTTATTTACACGTCTGACTATATACAGGAAATGCTTGTGATTGTGAGTTCCTCTCCTCAAATGTGAGGAAGTTTATTTATTTCAACAAACATTCCTGATTTGCACAGACCCGGAATTGCACAATTCGTCTTTGTCAGACTAGCGTGCATCTGTCGGCTACTTAGACGCGGCTGCTCTGTTTGAGCGATGCTGCCATCGAAGCGCTTTGATTTCATTCTACAGCACATTTCAGGTCCAGGAGACCTTTCTATAGACTGTGTGCAGAGGCTTTTAAAAGACGACCAGAACGGCTGAAGGCTTCCATATGGATTGTCCAAACAGCTTCTTCAAGCTTAATGGTTTAGGAACATTGAAATTGACAAAGGCCTTGTATCTGGCCGTCAGCAAACTCTGGAAGAATTTGATCTAAAGCAAAATGCGCCACGGAGGGACCGGAGAAAGTCGGTCGCCTGCTGTAAGGCGTAATGTTGCTGACGCCTCGCCTAAAAGGGCACCAAAATTCATTTTCAGCCATACATACATATTATATATATATAATATGTACATATATATATATAAATGCCAATGCAAAACAACATCAAGTATGTTTTTTAATGAAAGTATTGATTTTCTCAGTATTTCAGGATCCATCGAAGCCATTTCACGAGAACCAGTGGCTTCGAGGACACGCCCCCGCCGAGCCGCAACAACTCCTGCTGGTTTATAGTGTGTTTGTGTGTTTTTGTTGTTTCTTGTTCTTCTTCACGCAGCATCGCTGGTTTCAGCCTGAGACGTTCACCTCCATTCGATCTCATCCAGTGAAACATGGAACTGTAAACCTTCACTCTCACTCTCCAAAGTGTAAAACAAAATGTCAAATCGAAGATTTGGACTTCCCCATTTGACCTAGATATATGGAATCATCTTCATCTTCATCTTCACTTTCAGGCGTTCTCTCCTTTGATATATATTTTCTTAGTCAAATGCACTTTACGTAAAAATATGAGAACATTCTGATTATTTGTGCTCTCAAAATGATGCTGGCTTTAAAATATAGATAATAAATACGTGTTTTAATTTGCTTGATTCGCCTCTGATATGATTGGATGATGCTGTTTGAACAGATGGATGTTGCTTACAGCTCATTTATGGAACGGCCTGGTCTTTATCAATAATATCTTCAACCAATATGCATTAAGCAGACGTGAGATTTTATATCCTCCTTCTCGGTGTAAATTAAATCTACCTTTGTGCTTGAATGCTTTTGCTCTCCCTGCCTGCAGGCTGCAGCCGCCTGACTTCTCAGCAAGCATCATGAGTTAGATACTTTACAACAGGAAACCAAATGGACGAGTGCTCTGTTTCGCTTTTCGCTATTTTTAATTGCAAAATCAAGAAACTACAGCTGGAAGTGTTGCGTCATAACGCAACAGGTAAAGTTCAGACCAGAAAGGAATGCACGTTCCAATGATTCCAACATAAAATAAAAGCAAGCAATGCAAACATATTTATGAGATCCTGAAGGCCGAGAGGAAGACATTCGTTTCCCCTAAATGTCCATTTGGCATTAACAGCCTTGTCTAATTAACCTTTTGTTGTATGAAGCATTAAAATGAGCATTAATCGGTGGAAATAACCACTAACCTGAATATTGCGCATGCGCAAAATGAACTAAACCCCTCCGTGTCCTGATGGATGTGTCTGTCTGAATATTACACTGACGAGAGGTCCTGAAAAGAACAAACTGCTGTCCCGGAGTAGCCAATGGAAGCCTAATTGCAGGCGCGGCGGGTCCGCGCGTAAAGACGTGCACGTGTGATCGCTGCATCATTTGAAAGGCAGCACTTTGTCCGGGTAGCTGAGGGACATGTGAGACCAGTGGGGGAATCCCATCTGATAGAGCTGATGCAGGCGACCGCCGAGCACCGCGGACGCACTGAACGCGGGACTGTGGCGCGCTGCGCACGTCTCCGTGGACAACCCGATGGCGCTGCTGCGCATTTCGTCTTCACTTCTTGATAAGATGCTCTCGATGCTAAAACATTTCATTTTGTCCCTTGGAGCGGTTCCTTTGGACCTGCCCTGCGCGCGTGGAGCGAACGTTATGTCTCCGGCGCAGCGCGCACCTCTTTCTCTTGAGCCGCTGTCCATCCGTAACGGAGCGGGACGGGGGTCAGTCTCGGGACAGCCAAGTCGCCCTGTGGACGCGCGGGTGTCCCGGTCGGGGCCCCCTTCCAGCCGGTGTGTGGATGGAGTTTGTGGCGGGTCCGTGTGGCTAAACTCTGGTCGCGTCTCCACATCATGTCCTGCTGCTACTTTCGCCATCCCTGAGCCAGTTTGGTGTTTCGGGGACCCTGGGTCCTTGGTGCGCCTGCGTCCGGGGGCTTTAGAGTCCACAGCCTCCTGCTGGCTCTTGGCCTTCCTCTTCCTCCGTCGGTAGTTGCCGTTCTCAAACATGTCCAGGCAGTTGTTTCCCAGCGTCCAGTAGCTCCCCTTGCCGGGCCGGCCCTTTTCTCTGGGCACCTTGATGAAGCAGTCGTTGAGGGAGAGGTTGTGGCGGATGGAGTTCTGCCAGCCCTGCTTGTTGTCGTGATAAAAGGGGAACCGGTCCATGATGAACTGGTAGATGCCGCTGAGCGTTGCGCGCTGCTCCGGCGCGCTCTTGATCGCCATGGCAATGAGCGCGATGTAGCTGTAAGGAGGCTTCTGCGGAGGCTCCTGGCGGGCCGACACGAAGCTCAAGCCGGACGGCACGACCCCCCCGCTGTCCCCGCCGTACACATAGATGAGTGGCGGCCCGGACAGACTCAGGCGGCTGTGGTAGAGAGCCATGACGGCGCTGTGTCCCCGAGCTCCTCTCCGGCACTGACTGACTCCCCGGCCTCATGAGGGCCCCACAAATGTTAATAACTGTTGTACGCTTGTTCTGTTCTGTTGACTTTGCTATGGAAAATAAATTGTCCATCATAAACAGTCGGGGGTGCTCTCAGCCCACCCACATTAATTAACATTTCATTCCCTCTGCTCAGCAACCAATCAGGTGCAGGGTGATTCCCTCATCTGTTTATAGAATTAGTCGCTTGATAAGTCTGCCCACCCAGGTTGAATCAAGCTGTGTTTATTTAGAAACATTTCCGGGCACCCAATCCATAAACGCAGTGATGTGCTGTTTGAAATCTCACGTCCACCCGTGACGCGGAGGGTTGCTCACACAGCGAGAACAAGCAAACATCGCCGGGTTCTTTCTGGGAGATGTTGGGGGTTCGCTCAAAGGAAAGCAAAGTTTAGAAAGGGAAAAAGCAGAAACTATTTCATGAACGTTTTGCCCCGCTCCAACAGAATGGATGTGCGGGAGCTGTTAACCGCATGAGCTGCTTGAACACACAGCCATGTAAAGCTATCTGAGGACAATAACTGATGGGCAGTAACAGTAAAGCAGGTTCATAATAAGAAGAAAGAGCATTAGTATTACTGTTATTATAGCATTATTACTGTTATTATAGCATTAATATTGTTATTATAGCATTATTACTGTTATTAGAGCAGTATTACTATTATTATATTATTATTATTGTTATTATAGCATTATTATTGTTATAATAGCATTATTACTGTTATTATAGCATTATTACTGTTATTATAGCATTATTATTGTTATTATATCATTATTACTGTAATTATAGCATTATTATATCATTATTACTATTATTATAGCATTAATATTGTTATTATAGCATTGTTATTGTTATAATAGCATTATTACTGTTATTATAGCATTATTATATCATTATTACTATTATTATAGCATTATTATTGTTATTATAGCGTTATTATTGTTATAATAGCATTATTACTGTTATTATAGCATTATTATTGTTATTATAGCATATTATTGTTATTATAGCATTATTACTGTTATTATAGCATTATTATTGTATTATAGCATTATTACTGTTACTATAGCAGTATTACTATTATTATAGCATTATTACTATTAGTATAACATTATTACAATTAGTATAGCATTATTATATCATTATTACTATTATTATAGCATTATTATTGTTATTATAGCAGTATTACTATTATTATAGCATTATTATTATTATAGCATTATTGTAGCATTACATACAATTCAATGTGCTTCACAAGTGAACAATTAAAGGAAATTTGAAACTGATTTAGGGACACGAAACACGAAGCACGAAACACGAAGCACGAAACACGAAGCACGAAACACGAAACACGAAGCACGAAACACAAAGCACGAAGCACGAAACACGAAGCACAAAGCATGAAACACGAAGCACGAAGCATGAAACACGAAGCACGAAACACGAAGCACGAAACACGAAGCATGAAACACGAAGCACGAAACACGAAGCACAAAACACGAAGCACAAAGCACGAAACACGAAACACGAAGAATGAAACACGAAGCACGAAACACAAAGCACGAAACACGAAACACGAAACACGAAACACGAAGAATGAAACACGAAGCACGAAACACGAAGCACGAAACACGAAGCACGAAGAATGAAGCACGAAGCACGAAGCACGAAACACGAAGAACGAAGAACGAAGAACGAAGAACGAAGAACGAAGAACGAAGAACGAAACACGAAACACGAAGAATGAAACACGAAGCACGAAACACGAAGCACGAAACACGAAGAACGAAGAACGAAGAACGAAGAACGAAGAACGAAGAACGAAGAACGAAACACAAAGAATGAAACACGAAGCACGAAACACGAAGCATGAAACACGAAGCACAAAGCACGAAACACGAAACACGAAGCACGAAGCACGAAACACGAAGCACAAAGCACGAAACACGAAGCACGAAACACGAAGCACGAAACACGAAACACGAAACACGAAGAATGAAACACGAAGCACGAAGAATGAAGCACGAAGCACGAAGCACGAAACACGAAGAACGAAGCACGAAGCACGAAACACGAAGAACGAAGCACGAAGAACGAAGCACGAAACACGAAACACGAAGAATGAAACACGAAGAACGAAGCACAAAGCACGAAGCACGAAGAATGAAGCACGAAGCACGAAACACGAAACATGAAGCACGAAGAACGAAACACGAAGAATGAAACACGAAGCACGAAACACGAAGCACGAAGAACGAAGCACGAAGCTCCTGTCTGCTGCTGCATGCGGGGCCTTCTAATCTGATCTGAGAGACGACCAGATTAGGATGTCGTGCTTTGGTCAAACAGAAAGGAGAATATTAGCGTGAGGATCACGCCATGTTGTTGTTCCTGTTCCTGCTCCTGTTCTGTTTATCGATCCGGGCCCGACGGCGTACAGATTGGCTGCCGTCACCCCAGACGCACCTGGGACGGATTACATTTCATCGGGGGGGGGCATACAGCTGGGGCTTTTGATTCAGGCATAATCATGTAAATATGATCTTATTACAGCCACGAAGCATCACATTAGGACGAGTCTCCAGATTCATTCATTCATTCATTCATTCTCCAACCGCTTATTCCGTTACCGGGTCGCGGGCCAAGCTGGAGCCAATCCCAGCAGTCAATGGGCGAGAGGCGGGGCTACACCCTGGACAAGCCGCCAGTCCATCGCAGGGCATGTCTCCAGATTGTCCTTTTGAAGTGTCCAACATGACACAGATGCTGGTTCCATCCCTCAGCTTCATGAAGCTGTGCATTCTGTTTCTGCTGAAGCTGAAGAAGGGCTAGATGAAGCATGCTGAAACTGAAGCTGGGTTAGATGAAGCATGCTGAAGCTGAAGCTGGGCTAGATGAAGCATGCTGAAGCTGGGCTAGATGAAGCATGCTGAAACTGAAGCTGGGCTAGATGAAGCATGCTGAAACTGAAGCTGGGCTAGATGAAGCATGCTGAAGCTGAAGCTGGGTTAGATGAAGCATGCTGAAACTGAAGCTGGGCTAGATGAAGCATGCTGAAGCTGAAGCTGGGCTAGATGAAGCATGCTGAAGCTGAAGCTGGGCTAGATGACGCATGCTGAAGCTGAAGCTGGGCTAGATGAAGCATGCTGAAGCTGGGCTAGATGAAGCATGCTGAAGCTGGGCTAGATGAAGCATGCTGAAGCTGAAGCTGTGCTAGATGAAGCATGCTGAAGCTGAAGCTGGGCTAGATGAAGCACGCTGAAGCTGAAGCTGGGTTAGATGAAGCACGCTGAAGCTGAAGCTGGGCTAGATGAAGCATGCTGAAGCTGAAGCTGGGCTAGATGAAGCATGCTGAAGCTGAAGCTGTGCTAGATGAAGCATGCTGAAGCTGAAGCTGTGCTAGATGAAGCATGCTGAAGCTGTACTGTATTGCCTTACAAGGCCAGCTTGGACAGTGTATTATTTGTAGATGTGAGCATGATGCTTTATATTCTCTATTTTCCTGTTTATAGGTCAAAGCAGGATTGTAACAACTTCACAAGTGCACACAGCTGGCCGTTGCTTACGTTAGCGGTTTGCAGCTTTCCTTGGATAAACGCACAAGTTGCTCTTTTTCTGTTTCTCTCTCAGCAGAACACGATTCATTATCAAATACAACTAAAGCAAGTATTGACGTGTGCACAAGGAGCTGAGCCTTTCAACGGGGACCTGCTGTAAAAGTCCACACGATCGGTCTGAAATCATCTCACACCGTTTCCTTGAGCTTGAACAAATCAATACCATATTGCCCAGTATTTTTATTTGTACTTTATTTTTCAGCATAACACAGTTCAAGACATTATTTTTGACTCCTTTTTCCAAAGACAGAAATAAAAAAGCCCAAAACGAACAGAAGAACATGAGGGGAAGCTCTTCCTGCGTTATTAACGACAGTCATGTTCTTCAGCTTCAGCGTCCAGTCTCGGGTTGGGCGTTGGGGGTTATGGGTTAGAGGTTAGAGGTTAGGGTTGGGGGGGTTGTGTTAGGGAATTTTAGTTCCCAGCTTTTAAAACTATTAAGGTGACCAAAGGCACCTAATAGGCAAATATAATCATGCTTGGCTTGACTAGAAAGCTCGGTCGTATCTTCCATCTCTCTTGAAATCACTGAGGTACTTTATAATTTCATTAAAATTTAGTGGCAAAATGAAAGTTTCTGTTTATTATCATTGTTTTATTTCTGGATCATTTTTAATTTGATGATGCTCCAGGCGAGCAGCTGCTGAGCTGGATCCCTTGGAAGATGTGACGAGTGCTCAAACGGCACGACACGGGGAGAACCCAGAGAGAACCTGGATAGAACCCACGCAGACATGGGGAGAACCCAGAGAGAACCCACGCAGACACGGAGAGAACCTGGATAGAACCCACGCAGACACGGGGAGAACCCGGAGAGAACCCACGCAGACACGGATAGAACCCACGCAGACACGGAGAGAACCCGGAGAGAACCCACGCAGACACGGAGAGAACCTGGATAGAACCCACGCAGACATGGGGAGAACCCGGAGAGACGTCACAGGATGGACAATGTACAGGCACTTTTATTTGCATGTTTTTATGTGTTGGTAATATTGTGTGCTTTTATTTTGAAGTGTTTTTAATGTGCACGGTGTGCCTTTGACTTCCTGTTTTAATCCGAAAATTGTTCAGACCTGTGGTCGATGGCGACCTGAACCAATGAGCATCGAACCGGGAGCCGCAGCAGAAGACAGGGCGCCAGAGGGCGCCAGAGCACGAAGCGTAACACGGCGGGCGGGCGGAGCTAACCTGCCCTCCGTGCGGAGTTACCGTTCCGTTCTGGGCGTGATGGAGCGTCAAACGTGTGCCGGTCAATACCGCCACCTGCTGGAGCATGGGAATCATTACAAGCAGCCCAATGAAGCTACGCAATAATAAGGTATTTGTATTGTATTATTTCATGTATTAATTAAAGTTAAAATATCTTTATACAACGTGAACTGCTGTCCACACGGTGTGTCCACGTTGGGACACGTCCTGGGTTAGGGTTAGTCCAGGTCGTGTGACGTCGCCTCGGCAACAGCAGGGGAAATGGAGGTCAAAGAGAGGGGCCGGTTTTCACGTGGGGCCACACCTGCCCAGTCGGGTTCACAGGTAGAGCAGGTCCACCCCGAGTCCGGCTAAAGGACCCAGCAGAACCCGGGTCGACCCTGATGCCCCCCCAGACCGCACAGGACTACAGCCGGACCCTCTGAACTAAATAGCTACAAATCAATACATTTAAATCAGAATAAAACCTTCGTTCATTCATTCATAAGATTCAAGTCCATAAAATGAGAGTTCTGTCGTGAAACTGAAACCCGATCCAGACACAAACTGAAAACGGAGACAACGGAACCAGGACATAGAACGAGGTGGCCGGATTTCCCAGCATGCCTTGAGGCGGTGCGTTCAGGGCCACGAGGCGTCACAACCGCTCTGGAACCTGAACGCGAAATCTCGCCAGCTGTAAATCACTTGGCTCCGCCCACACGATTCATACAAGGTACCAATTTACATGTAATGAATTATATGGTAATATTTTCTGATTTACCTTTAATATCAAATGTTGGCAGTAGAAAGATCAATCAATCATCATCTCTGAAGCAAACAGATCAATCACTGATATCAGGAACAGAAACGCTCCAGTCTGATTGGCCGCTCCGCGGCGGGGAGACGAGATAGGTCACCGCCCACTGCAGCAGCGGGTCGGACACCTTCAGACGGCAGAAGTTCTGCAGCGCCGGGCCGGACCGCCGGTAGGAATACGAGAACGGAGCGCCGTCGCCGTGGACCGCGGGAGGCCTCGGGCCCCCCCGGCCGCGTGGCCCGCGGGAGGCCTCGGGCCCCCCCCGGCCGCGTGGACCCCGGGGAGGCCTCGGGCCCCCCCCGGCCGCGTGGACCGCGGGAGGCCTCGGGCCCCCCCCGGCCGCGTGGCCCGCGGGAGGCCTCGGGCCCCCCCCGGCCGCGTGGCCCCCGGGAGGCCTCGGGCCCCCCCCGGCCGCGTGGCCCGGGCGCTGGAGACCGGGCTCTCTGGGGAGGGAGTCAAAGAGCCACGATGGAGGACTCCCCCCGACCTCCTCCTCCTCCGCCTCCTCCTCCCCTCCCCCTCCTCCTCCCCCTCCCCCTCCTCCTCCTCCTCCTCCTCCTCCCCCTCCTCCTCCTCCTCCTCCCGAACGGTTTCCGGCGAGGAATCGCATCTCTTCCTCTTTGCCTTTCCAGACGTCTTCTTTTCTTGGTCCAGAGTCGGATGCTTTCCATCCGGAACGTCGGTGCACGGTTCATCTACGGGAGAGGACGAGGACGAGGACGAGGACGAGGACGAGGACGAGGACGAGGACGAGGACGAGGACGAGGACGAGGACGAGGACGAGGCGGAGCCGGCCTGCGGATGGTTCTGGTACGGGGGCAGGAAGCTGTGAGCAGGTTCAAGCCCAGAGGGATTCTGCAGCGGCGCTGCTTCTGGGGACGCATCAGAGGACGAGGAGGTGCAACCTGGTGGAGGGAAAATGTCCCACGGGTTGGACAAAGGCCTGACGCCTCCGTCAAGCAACTCCAAGTTCATGTCCTCCTCATCGCCGTGGACTCCTGTCCTGTCCTCTACGTGGCCACCAGAGGGCTGCACAGCCCCCGAAGACGAGCCCCCGACTGGTGAGTCCCTCGCTCTGTCCTCGCAGGCTGGTTCCGCCGTCCACTGCTGAGCGTCGTCCTCTGGAATGAGAAGACACTTAATGGGGACACTAAAGCGCTCCGCTCCCTTGTCTCTGAGCCTATCACAGCCCCAGCTCGTCACGGTGGGTGTGTCCAGGTGGGCCAGCGGGGGGACAGGACGACTGCTGCCCATCATCCTGTCCCGGACGTCCTCCAGGATGTCCTGCATGCAGTCGTCCTGCCACTCCCCCAGCAGCTCAGACAGGTCCAGTCCTCCCTGGCTGGTCTCAGGACCCTGCAGCTTCAGGGCCTTCCACGTGTCACAGACCTTCTGCCTGACGGAGGACAGCGTGGTGCAGCTGGGGACGTCGTGTCTCAGAGGACAGGCTGCGCTCACAGAGACCTTGTGCACTGCTAAGAAGAACCTGCACCTGGTCAGCTCGGGCACCATGTGGAACTGCAGCTGGTACTCCCGAACGTGCACGACGGTGTCCAGGAGACTGTTGAGTGTCTCGATGTCCTCGTGGCTCGTCAGATGCTCCCAAGCCGCTGCAGTGAGGACGGCAGGAATCTGGACAAGCCCGTCGGACAGGAAGACCAGGCTGCTGGGGGCGCCGCAGCTCCGAGCCTGGGACGGGGACATCTCACCCACAGCGAGGACGTAAGAGGACAGCTGTCTGGGGCTGCTGTCCTCCTGGCTGCCGTAGCTCCGAATGACGGCCTCGATCCACGGGACGGGCCGCTCCGAGCAAGCTGCTGCACGTAGGGAGCTGGGGACATTGTCCCCAAAGCCATGTCCCGGTAGGACTTTGTAGTTCCTTAATCACAACATGACATGAAAGCTAGAGACGAGACGGAAGCTACTCACAAATACTCTGTTGTTTCAACGCGCTCGGACGAGCTCGTCACTGCTAGCTAGCCGAAACCACAGCTAAAAACAGTCACTGCTAGCTAGCCGAAACCACAGCTAAAAACAGTCACTGCCGCTTTAACGAAATCCTGCACGCAAGTATCGCGATACCTTTGACGCCTCGGGTTCATCTGACCGGAAACAACGTTGGTGCAGAGACGAAATGGTTTCTTCAAAATAAAAATCCCCAAAATCCCACCTCTCTTTGGTTAACTTTAAATCGTGTTCGTGTGTTGTTCACCTTAAACGTTACATCGGTTGTTGTGTAAATGTTGGACCTTTGACTATCTGCACGCATCCCGCCTTGCTCATGAGGCGTTCATGATCTTATGAAACGCCGTTCAGACAATAACTCCGAAAATAAAATGCTTGTGTTTGAAATATTTGGTTGTCTTGCTTTGATAAGAACTTTGGTCACAAATTGTTTTCAATTGTTGTACATGTGTCCGATACAAAAATGTATTAGCATAGGGGTTGTTGTTTTAACAATATTTTTCCTTGACCCTGAATGCAGCATAATTCATGACGCCTTGAAGCGTTCTTGTGCTGGTCAGGTAGCACGCAGGTATTCCCTTAGCACCAAGGTAAGACAACAAACCGGAATAGTTAGAATAAACGCGTGACACGTCTGAATAATAAAAGACAACGCTAATGTGTTTGTAACTTTAGCCACTGGATAACCCAATCAGAGTCACGTTAGCCGACCTAGCTCTTCCTTTGCTGTATTGTAAATAACATTTGTTGTTACGTCACGTCTTCTGCCACACAGGAGCGGCTGTTTGTCGATGGTTGTTTTGCTAGTAGCCTAGCCCTTGTTTTGCTAGTAGCCTAGCCCCTGTTTTGCTCGTAGCCTAGTCCTTGTTTTGCTAGTGGTCTAGCCCTTGTTTTGCTAGTAGTCTAGCCCTTGTTCTGTTCGTAGCCTAGTCCTTGTTTTGTTCGTAGCCTAGTCCTTGTTTTGCTAGTAGTCTAGCCCTTGTTTTGCTAGTAGCCTAGCCCATGTTTTGCTCGTAGCTTAGCCCGTTTTGCTAGTAGCCTAGCCATTGTTTTGCTAGTAGTCTAGCCCTTGTTTTGCTAGTAGTCTAGCCCTTGTTTTGCTAGTAGTCTAGCCCTTGTTTTGCTCGTAGCCTAGCCCATGTTTTGCTCGTAGCTTAGCCCGTTTTGCTCGTAGCCTAGCCCTTGTTTTGCTCGTAGCCTAGCCCTTGTTTTGCTAGTAGCCTAGCCATTGTTTTGCTAGTAGTCTAGCCCTTGTTTTGCTAGTAGTCTAGCCCTTGTTTTGTTTGTAGCCTAGCCCTTGTTTTGCTCGTAGCCTAGCCCTTGTTTTGCTAGTAGTCTAGCCCTTGTTTTGCTAGTAGCCTAGCCCATGTTTTGCTCGTAGCTTAGCCCGTTTTGCTCGTAGCCTAGCCCTTGTTTTGTTCGTAGCCTAGTCCTTGTTTTGCTAGTAGCCTAGCCCTTGTTTTGCTAGTAGTCTAGCCCTTGTTTTGCTAGTAGCCTAGCCCATGTTTTGCTCGTAGCTTAGCCCGTTTTGCTCGTAGCCTAGCCCTTGTTTTGCTCGTAGCCTAGCCCTTGTTTTGCTAGTAGCCTAGCCATTGTTTTGCTAGTAGTCTAGCCCTTGTTTTGCTAGTAGTCTAGCCCTTGTTTTGCTAGTAGTCTAGCCCTTGTTTTGCTAGTAGTCTAGCCCTTGTTTTGCTCGTAGCCTAGCCCATGTTTTGCTCGTAGCTTAGCCCGTTTTGCTCGTAGCCTAGCCCTTGTTTTGCTCGTAGCCTAGCCCTTGTTTTGCTAGTAGCCTAGCCATTGTTTTGCTAGTAGTCTAGCCCTTGTTTTGCTAGTAGTCTAGCCCTTGTTTTGTTTGTAGCCTAGCCCTTGTTTTGCTCGTAGCCTAGCCCTTGTTTTGCTAGTATCCTAGCCATTGTTTTGCTAGTAGTCTAGCCCTTGTTTTGCTAGTAGTCTAGCCCTTGTTTTGTTTGTAGCCTAGTCCTTGTTTTGCTAGTAGCCTAGCCCCTGTTTTGCTAGTAGCCTAGCCCTTACGAACCATTTCTTAATGTACTGTATACAGCATGTTGCACAGAAGCAAGTGTGCCGCCCGTTGGCTCACCTTGATATTTAAACACGTCATTTACTACAGAAATGCCTTCTGTGTTGTGTTTTGTCCGTAGATATGCCACATTCTGAATGTGAACCCGGTTCGAAGGTTTCGGACCCACAACATTCCCAGAGACTCCTCAGGGTCCTTCGCACATTCTGGCAAGAGCAAAGTTTCCACGATGCGCTGCTGGTGGTTGACGGAGAGGAGCTCCCAGTCCAGAAGAACATCCTGGCTGCTGCTAGCCCGTATATCAGGTCAGGACAGCGCCCAGGTGTTCAGGAGAGTCACAGAACCGCGTTTACTGTGGTCTCTGGCGCTTACAGTGTTAGCATGGGTGCGACGAAGCCTTTTGTCATTTGCAACGAGCCAGGCCTGACGATCTAAAAACGAGGACTGGTTCTTAGTTTCACACGTCTCATATTCTGTCATGATTTCTGTCAGGACCAAGCTACACTATAATCCTCCGAAAGAAGATGGTTCTACATACAGAATTGAGCTGCAGGGGGTCACCATGCCCATCATGAAACAGATTCTGGACTACATCTTCAGTGGTGAAGTGAGTGTGGAGGCCGCGTTGGCGTGCTCGGGTGTTGAGCGAGCACACGGGAGGGTCCTGCGTGCGTCCGTGAGGGCATCCAAACCAGACGTTAACGTTGGTGCTGTGTAACGGACCGCTCCACATGACCAAGAAAGAAAAACCTCGATAGTTAAACATGTCATTTACTGCAGTGATGCAGATGTTGTTGGTTCAGACGGGACAGCCCTGGATGAGGTCCGAGCTTTCCTCTACGGTTCTCCACTTGTCATTGGACCGCTAGGGAAATATTAATAGCAGTTTTGAACATATTTGTGTGTCTAACTTTTCATACTGTTCATTTCAGATTGCTTTGAGTGAAGAAACGATCCAGGACATGGTGCAGGCCTCTGACCTCCTGCTCCTCACCGAGCTCAAGTCCCTTTGCTGCCAGTTCCTGGAGAGCTGCATCACTGCAGAGAACTGCCTCGGCATCCGGCTCTTCTCTCTGCACTACTGCCTCAACCACGTCTACTACGTGGCCACCGAGTTCCTGCAGACGCACTTCGGCGATGTGGCCGTCACAGAGGAATTCCGTGAGCTGCCGGTGAAGCGGCTCTGTGAGGTGCTGGCCATGGAGAAGCTGAATGTGGGCAATGAAAAGCGTGTGCTTGAAGCAGTGGTGCAATGGTTAGCGCACGACCCAGACGACCGCAGGGTAGGTGATGCGTTCACGGTCAGGGCGAAACATGTAAAAAAACGTTTTCCCACTTCTTTGGTCACCTGCTGATTAGAATAATAATATATAGGGGGCGACAGTGGTTGAGAGGGTCGTCCTACGACCGAGAGGTTGGCGGTTCGATCCCCGGCTCAGGCGCATGTGTACACTGTCGTTGCGCCCGGGCGCATGCGCACGCTGCCACCAGCAGCAGCTCAAACTGCTGTCCCTCCAAGGGACAGATTAATAAAGTATTAGTATATTATTAGTAGTATTAGTATAAAACGAGAAAAGCACTCGGAGCACAGACCTCCCCCAAGCAGCTCGTCCCCCTCCTAACTGGATCTCCACCGTCCCCACGGTGATCTGGATCAGCACCAGATCTTTATACACCAACATGAAAAGTTAAAGTGAATCAGAGATTCGATGTGTATTTTTAACAGATTTCTTCCTGACTCCATTCTGGATCAGATCCAGATGGAATTCGGTGGTGAGATAGAGCCCCCCCCCCCCCCCCCCCCCCCTACATGATCCAGAATCCAGGATCTCTTCTGGATCAGCACCACAATTGAATCATTTGTTATGGTAACATTCCCAACACTTCCTGAACATTTGATCAAGGTCCGTCCAGAACCCTGTGTGGCTTTAATGCTGTTTCTTCCTCTTGTGTTCGTGCTCTCGCGTTCTCGTTTTTCGGGCGATGAGCACAGGTAAGGGCTGGAACCTGGGTTACCTGGTGAAACGGGAGCCTTCCGCTGAGCGCACGGCTCAAAACAGCGGCCTTCATTTTCAAGTTTCACTAACGTTATGTCGGGACGGGAGGATGCTGAGCTATGGCCTGGTAACCCTGTGCCTTGCAGTACCCCCCCCCCCCCCCCCCACAGCAGGATGGGGCCATTGGTGTTTGTCCTCCGCAGGGTGATCGCTGCCTTGCTGCTACGCTCTGAGGCTTCTGTATCGCAGGCAGGAGTGAGTTTGATTCCTCCTCTCTTTGCAGGTTCACATGAAGGAGGTGATGTCTGCCGTCTGGCTGCAGGGTCTGGACGAAGGGTACCTGAGGGAGCAGGTAGGGAAGCCGCTCCACGACAGCTGCTTCATCGTGTGATCAAAATGCAACGGCGTGCTCTCCCATCAGGCAATGGGCGAGCCGCTGATGAGGGAGCTGATCAGAGAGTTCTGTCAGCCGCTGCTGCAGGCGGGTCAGCTGCACGGCGAGGCGCTGCTGGCCTCCTTCAAGCCCAGAGGCTACTCGGAGTGCATCGTTGTGGCTGGAGGAGAGGATCGCAAGTGAGTCACCAGCCTTATGGTTAGCAGTTCCTCTCAGGAGTCGATGTCATTATTTATTAGTGACATTATATAATGATTCAGTTTTATTTATGTAGCGCCAGATCACAACAGGAAGTCATCTCAGGGCTTTACAGGAGTAGCGGGGAGAGACAGAACCCAACTTGAGCAAGGAAAACTTCCCTTTAACAGGCAGAAACCTTGGACAGAACCTGATCAGACGCTATTAAAGGTCATTGGTGACTTTAACTAATGCTGAGCTCTGAAACACGACTGGAAAACCTCAAATAACTGATTGGAGCTGACTGGAAACTGCTTTCTCTAGAATCCTAGACAGGAATGGAAGGTTTGAACAAAAACATGGGATGGACACCGTCTCTCCGAATGAGACCAGGTCCCCCCAGAATGTCCGCCAGGTATCGATGAAGCCTGGACAGCCGGCGGTTCACTGAGGACATGTGTATGTAATAGTGTGTTAAAGACGCTGGTCTGCAGGCGTCGGTCAAAGGTCACGGTGATGAATGAGCTGGCGGCGTGCAACGTGGGCTAAGCCTTCCTCAGCGGCGTCCGCTGACTTCCTGTCTGCTCTGCTGCTTTGGCTTTTGTCCAGAAGCAGGACGCCGTCCGCTGCGATGCGCTGCATGTGTCCCCTCTATGACGCGCACAGACAGGCCTGGATCGAGCTGCAGCCCATGAACGTAGCGCGCCACGGCCACGGGCTGGTCGCCACCGGTGGGTGTTCCTCCAGTGACGGTCTTCAGTCCACCAGGGCAGCCGGCAGGTCCATTAATGCCCCCCCCCCCCCCGTCTTCTGTCTGTCAGAGGGCTTCCTGTTTGTGATGGGTGGGCGAGACGAACACCGAGCAGTCGTGGACAGCGTGGAGAAATACGACCCGGACTCCAACGCTTGGTGCCTCCTGCCCCCCATGCTGCAGGTCGGCGTTAAACGCCCTTTGGCCGTGATCCTCTGAACACCTGCATGAATTACATGAGAGCTTTTCATGAAACTTGGTGGAGGCACTTGACAAGGAGGAGACGTCCATATTAGGAAGCAACGTAGCCATCTGTTTGTGCCGTCCGTTCTGACGTTAGTTACACTCCCAGTAAAGATGCTGGTTTCCCTCGCCGAAGGGGAGGCGGGGGTACTGCAATTGGGTCCGTTTGTTTGTTTGTTTGTCTGTCTGTCTGTCTGTCTGTCTGTTTGTTTGTCTGTTTGTCTGTCCGAGCGCATAACGCAAAAACTAGTAACCCACTCGACTTGAAACCTTTACACAAGCAAGGTTCTGTCCGTGGCTCGGTCCTCCCCGAGAATGGCGTTGATCCGGATCTGGATCCAGATTCTAGAATTATTTTTACATCTGGAATCGTGCCTGTGCTGTAAACTGCCACTTTAAGAGGGAGGGACACGAATGGCATGATGGGAAAAAGAGTCCAGAAGGAGTCTTGTAGTACGTTCCGGAGCAGCAAGCTAGAGCAGGTTTGGCCCCTCTGATCCGGAAGCCCTGTTTACTGTCTCACAAGATCCAATAGTCTATTGGAGGCGGAGTCTGCAGTTTCTGATTGTCTTTGTAGTTCCTGCTTCATTTCCAGTCGAGGAAGGATCCGGTTCTACTTGCAGTCCTGCAGGACTGATTCACGCTTCAGCTCAAAGCTTGGACGCAGAGCGTCTCTGAAATTAGAATAATGTTGATCATAATGTTAATGCTGCTAATTAGCTTCTGCTATCGGCACCATGAACGTGTGTTTGATCTTTGTGCTGCTGTGCTCAGACCCGGGAGAACTTCGGCGTGGTGGAGGTGGACGGTCTCATCTACGTTCTTGGAGGAGAAAACGAGGACGCGGAGCTGGTCACCGTTGAGGTGTTTGACCCGCACGTCAGCACCTGGAGAACTCAGACCAGCATGACCATGATCCGCAAGGTAACGGCATCCCCGGCCCGGTTCAGTTCTGACCGTCATGATCTCAGCGAGAGGGGAGACCTCGCTGACACTGGGACATTGTGAGGGGACACATCTTCTGTCTTCGCCTTCAGGTCGGCTGCTACGCCGCCATGAACAAGAGGATCTATGCGATGGGGGGGGGCTCCTACGGAAAACTGTTTGACTCGGTCGAGTGCTTCGACATCAAGACCCAGCAATGGACGGGCCTCTGTCCTCTGAAAGAGAGGAGGTGAGACTGTCTCTGGTCCGTTTGCATCACGGAGGCACCGCGAGTTCAAATCCAGCCTTGCAGCGACGCCCTTTGAGTCGTCTTTAGCGGTATGAAATCCATCTGGATGTCTCGTCGTCCTCGCGTCCCCCGGCTGGACCCAAACGGGGCGTTTTGCAGGCAGCGCTAACATGTTGGTCTCTTATGGTCCTGGATGTCTCGTCGTCCTCGCGTCCCCCGGCTGGACCCAAACGGGGCGTTTTGCAGGCAGCGCTAACATGTTGGTCTCTTATGGTCCTGGATGTCTCGTCGTCCTCGCGTCCCCCGGCTGGACCCAAACGGGGCGTTTTGCAGGCAGCGCTAACATGTTGGTCTCTTATGGTCCTGCTCAGGTTCGGTTCGGTGGCGTGTGGCGTCGGACAGGAACTCTACGTGTTCGGAGGCGTTAGAAGCCAAGAGAATGACAACCCAGAGCAGCGACAGATGATGACCTGCAAGTCTGAGTTTTACCACGACGAGATTCGGAGGTCAGTCGAACGCCAGCGCTCCAGAAGTTCTTGTTCCAACGCTCGTCTAATGTGGAGCTTTAAAGATCGTTCTTAACCTCCAAAGCCAAAGATCAGAACAAGCAGCAATCAATAGAGGTGATCGACGGAGGACGATGCAAAGGACGGGGCTAGAGGACGACCCAGGAGAAGAGACATGGACGTAGTGAGGGAGGACATGAGAGTGGCTGGTGTTGGGGAGGACGATGCAAAGGACAGGGCTAGAGGACGACCCAGGAGAAGAGACATGGACGTAGTGAGGGAGGACATGAGAGTGGCTGGTGTTGGGGAGGACGATGCAAAGGACAGGACTAGAGGACGACCCAGGAGAAGAGACATGGACGTAGTGAGGGAGGACATGAGAGTGGCTGGTGATGGGGAGGACGATGCAAAGGACAGGACTAGAGGACGACCCAGGAGAAGAGACATGGACGTAGTGAGGGAGGACATGAGAGTGGCTGGTGTTGGGGAGGACGATGCAAAGGACAGGACTAGAGGACGACCCAGGAGAAGACACGTGGACGTAGTGAGGGACACACATGGTGATGTTTACACCGTGTCTTCCTGGTGCAGGTGGATGTTCCTGGACGACCAGAGTCTTTGCGTCCACACCAGCTCGTCCTTCGTCTACGGCGCTGTCCCCATTGGAGCGAGCGTCTACGTGGTGGGCGACCTGGACACAGGTGGGTAGAAGAGCTCCGCCCCCCAGCAGCTCTGACGGGCTTCCGGTGTCCGATGTTTGTGACGTCTGTCGTTCCCTCTCCAGGAACGAGCTTCGACTACATCCGGGAGTTCCGCCGCAGCAACGGGACGTGGCATCGTACGAAGCACATGCTAGCCACCGACCTGTCCAAAACCGCCTGCGCCGCCCTGCGCATCGCCAACTGCCGGCTGTTCCGCCTGCAGCTGAGCCAGGGCATGTTCCGGATCCGCGTCTGACTCTCAGGCTGCAGCGTCGTCCCTCAAGGTCCAGGGCCGGGACTCCCCTCTTTCAGGACGCGACGGGGGAAAAGGCTTTTTGACGTGGATTCTCAGTCCATCTTGAGTTCTAAATATTGCTTTTCTTTTTAACATGGATTCGTTCTTTCATGATATCTGTGATCTGTTGCTCGATCAAGGATTTAAAGCAGGGGTCCCCAAACTTTGTCCTGTGAGGGCCACATAACTCCTCCCTTCTCTAATGGGGGGTCCCCAAACTCCTCCCTTCTCTGATGCGGGGGCGGGGTCAGTTTGTACAGGAACAGTGTGACGATGGCAGGGGGGCCTAAACATTTATTGTTTTCCAGACAGCCATCAAATAACCAAATAACAAGAGGAAAAAGTCAGGAAATAAATAACACTATTAATAATATAAATAATAACACTATTAATAAAATAAATAATAACAATATTAATAAAATAAATAATAACACTATTAATAAAATAAATAATAACACTATTAATAAAATAAATAATAACACTATCAATAAAATAAATAACACTATTAATAAAATAAATAACACTATTAATAATATAAATAATAACACTATTAATAAAATAAATAATAACACTATCAATAAAATAAATAACACTATTAATAAAATAAATAACACTATTAATAATATAAATAATAACACTATTAATAAAATAAATAATAACACTATTAATAATATCAATAATAACACTATTAATAATATCAATAATAACACTATTAATAAAATAAATAACACTATTAATAATATAAATAACAACACTATTAATAATATCAATAATAAAACTATTAATAAAATAAATAACATTATTAATAATATAAATAATAACACTATTGATAATATCAATAATAACAATATTAATAAAATAAATAATAACCAAATAACCCTTTCTTCACAGAAAAACTCAGGAAAAGAATTATAACATTATTAATATAAATAACTTACTAAAATAAATAATAACACTATTAATAATATAAATAACACTATTAATAAAATAAATAATAACACTATTAATAATATCAATAACACTATCAATAAAATAAATAACACTATTAATAATATCAATAACACTATTAATAAAATAAATAACACTATTAATAAAATAAATAACACTATTAATAAAATAAATAATAATCAAATAACCCTTTCCGGTTTCGTCACAGAAACAAAGTCCATTGAACATTAACTTTCTGGTCGTACGTGATCATCATTACAATTGTCCCAAACGAAAGGAAGAATGCTTTTCTTCATAGTATTGATATATTCTCCATTATCAATATTATTTTTAGGAAAAACAAGATCCACCCAATACCATTATTGATCCCCCACACGGCGACTCAGACCGCTAATGCTGATCCATAAATTTTGTTTTGATCTTCAGAATGCACTCGACACATGCACGGACGATCCAACTTGATCCAGGGCCCGTGCAGAGCTGCTCTGTCGTGGAGCGAGGCTTCCAGGCGCTGCAGCCTTCAGGTCACGTGGGAAAATGCTATTAATGAATGCAAAGTGAGGGGTTTACAATGGCGAGCTCCATTACAGTAGAGAAAATAGCATATGCTATCACGTGAACGTGAAGTCGCCAATAAGCCAGCTGACCCGCTCGTCTTTAGCGTCACTTCAGCAACAGCGTGAAGATGTTTTATTGACTGGTCTTTATTTCCTGCAGTAGTTTCACACTAATGCTCATAAATAATGCCCGGGTCCTGGAAGACTAGCTCCGACATTGAGGGTCCTGGAAGACTAGCTCCGACATTGAGGGTCCTGGAAGACTAGCTCCGACATTGAGGGTCCTGGAAGACTAGCTCCGACATTGAGGGTCCTGGAAGACTAGCACCGACATTGAGGGTCCTGGAAGACTAGCACCGACATTGAGGGTCCTGGAAGACTAGCACCGACATTGAGGGTCCTGGAAGACTAGCACCGACATTGAGCAACAACTCATGCTCTTAACTATAAAAGTATTTTTGGTATCAGTAATATTTGATGATGATTCCGGATCAGCTAATGATCGGTCCTGCTCACCTGTCCGGTTTGGACGTGCCCTTCGGCGCAGCTCGGGGATCGACCGTCCCTCTTCCTGCAGTAAATAGGGGACGGCTAGGCGCTGCTCTGTGTCCTAAACAAAGCTGGGCCCACACGCCAGCGCCTCATGACCGTATACGTGGTGATGAACTTGAACGCACCACAAGCAAATATATTAGCTGCCTGACCTGAACAAACGCTCGATGTGAAGGGGGGGTGAAACCGAAAACCGAAGCGTACTTTGATCGCTGATGCATGCAGACCTTTTTTATGTGTTGGACACACGTATCACAGCTGCATCAAAGGAAATAAAAACCCAAAGTACTCAAAGGGATATGCTGTTTGTTTTGTCTGCATCCAAACACCAGATGTTAAGGCGGGGCTTAATCTGAGTGATAGGAGGCCGTTGTCTGCACACTTCGCTTTAGCTTGGGCTCCAGCAGTCTGCGTAGCGTCGGATGTTTTTGGTCGCATGTCCTGTCTCCTCTGAAGACTGGAAGTATCCATCATAAACCTCTCAGCTCGTCGACAGGAGTCTGAAAAATCTCCAGAACCCATTTTGTCCAAGGGCCACATCGGCATCATGGTGGCCCTCCAAGGGCCAGCTGTAACTGTAACAGTGTAAATGTAACTACATGTATACTCCTTAAGTTACAAACATTACACAGCCAATTGCATAAGACAAAATATATGGATCGCTTATTGCTGTAATAACCTCCGCCGAGGTAAGATAACTCTCACTGCTAGCAAGATAACTCGAAAGGTTCCCGTTACGGATCAGGATGTTGTTTTCAGGGAATGTTACCAGGAACAGACGATTAGAGTTTGGTGGCGACCCAGAAGAGATCCTAGATTCTGGATTATTCGTTAACATTGCAGTTAATGGAACTTCAAGATTTGTTCCTCAATATCTGGGTTTATTACTGAGCAATGTTTATGGAATTTGATATAGTCGTTTAGGGTGGGGGTCTCTATCTTACCACCAAATTTAATCTGGATCAGATCTAGAATGGAGTCAGGAACAAATATTTTATTTTAACATTAAAACCATTTGTGGATTAAAAAATACACATCAACTCTGATTCACTTTGACTTTTCATGTTGGTGTATAAAGATACCAAGAACAATCTAGAACCTTCTGGTGCTGATCCAGATCACTGTGTGGACGGTGTAGATCCAGTTAGGAGGGGAACGAGCTGCTTGGGGGAGGTCTGTGCTCTCTGAGTTGATTTCCAGTTATAACATTAATCCTTTCAATTTATCAGGTTAAGAAAACCACATTACTCCATCGATCAATAATCAAACTTATTCAAATAAATAATGCTAAATAATAAATAAATAAAAATATCATCCAACACAAGTTATGCCATTATTGTTGTTCAAAACTCTTTTGTCACAGTTGAGAGGAGCAGAGCTGCAGAACAACCAAAAAGCGAGCTGCTCAGAACACGTGTGACAGACGCAGCCTTTTACCGAAACAAAGGGCAGCACACAGCGCTCGAGGGCCACAAGAAATGGCGTGGCGGGCCACATCTGGCCCCCGGGCCTTGAGTTTGACACTAGATGGATTTCCAATAAACTTGGTGGAAGAATTAAGCATGGACAATAAAACAATGCATCACGTAGAACTATTGCTGAGTTTGCTGACATTGACTGAAGGAGATTTATTTATTTGGTTTATTCGTTTGCTCCCCCAGTTTTTCCCATCATAATGTATCTCTTATCCAGATGAGTGAGATTACATCGCATAACAAGGGGGGGGGTTGTTTTAATCAACAGCTGACTGTGTGTAGAGACGGATGAAGGTTCTTCATGGAACACTACAGAACATTTTCAGAGTCGACATGACTTTTGTGTCGTGATTAGCTCACCCCGGTCTAAATCTGCCTCTGAGGCGTTTCCACTTTTGAGATTATCATCAGATTATTATCATCAAAATAAGTACGTTCTTGCTTACTTTAATCTGTTAAAGGTACTGCATTATATTTTGAGGATCCCGACGTTTTTAAGCTTCCACAGGGACTTTCATAGTTTATAGTTTATCCTACATTTGCATTTATTTAAATAAGAATGCACTTAATTTAAATAAACCTTTGTTTAATGTTGGTGAATGAGGCGCAGTAAAGAGCGACACAAACGCAGCGGAACAAATGTGAACAGTCGGTGTGATTAGCAACCGATATGTGTATTCATTGTCAATGAGAAGCTCTGTACCGATCGGCTCTAATCAATCTAATCTAATGGGGGTTCAGAGCACGGAGTTTTCCGTCTGGCTGGGCCTCCTGACAATTGCTGCATTTAGTCTTTCCACTTTGTTGTCACAACAGCCGTCCGTTTGCTGGCGGCCTGCTGAACGCCGGAGGGGGGGGCTGTGGAAATGGAGGGCACGGCACCGGGCTGCTTGTTGTTGTGAGTTGCTACCCTTGAGATGAGAAGCTGTGAAGCCTCTGTTCCCTCTTCATTTCAATATTCTGAGCAAACTGTTGCACCTGAGCTCGCCTGCGTGTCTAAGCCCCCCCCCCCCCCGGCTCGCTCCTCTGGGAGCTGTCGTGAAGGTGGATGTTTTTCCACCTGCATCTTACAGATGAAATGATCCCTGGTGTGCTTCGGACGTCAGCCACATCTGAAAGGCAGTCTAGAGGCAACACCATTGAACTCGAATCCTTTAGCGTTCACCCCCGCCCCCCCGTCTCCGGACCCCCGGATGGTGCGCTGCTCGGTTTGGCTGAACCTTCATGCGTGACTGTCGGTGACGTCCTGTCTGTCCTAGCACGGTGGCTACTGTGTGACCGGCTGCTTAACTTGTGGCGTTTGCGTCTCGGTGATTGTTTGCATATGGAGGGGAGAAGTGAAACCAAGTCCAAGCAAAGCAGGAAGTCGTGTCAGCACACATTTGACGGGGGGGCCTCTGGAGGGACGGCCCCGCCGCTCTAGTTCGACAGCAGAGTGTGTTCAAGCTGAAAGCGTTGCCAGTCACAAGTCAGGATGGACGTTTACTGGAAGATTCCATCTTGAGCACGCATGGGTCCATTAGCCCAGTGCTTCTCAGTTATGTTCTGTCACGCCCCCCCCCCCCCAAAAAAAGCAACTCTTGTATCCTTATTAATATACAAAGAAATATGAAAAAGAAAGAAATATAGATCAACTTACAACAAAGAATAACTTTATTACCATTTTGTTTAGTCTGCAACAGAAAATGAGGAAGTCATGTCTTTCTTCTTCTCCCACCGTAGATTGTTTACGACCGCTCTTCTTCTGCTAATCCTCCCTGCGCGCACTCTGACAATCAGGGCGCCACTGCCAACTACTGGAGTGGATGTGCAATTACACTTTAGCCTTGTAGGGCAAAAAAACAAACATTTTCTCCGCGGTCACAGGCATTAGCCCAGCCCCCTCATTCTTTCCTCCTGGTCTCCTTTGTCCAGGAGACCAGGAGGAAAGGAAGCAAGGCCAGAAGCTGAGGAGCAGGATTCAAGTTGTTTATAACGGAGGAGAGGAAAGAGGAATGGAGGAGGAGTTATCTTGAAGGAGGAGTTGGTGCAGAGTGTTCTAGAGGAGAAGGAGAAGTTCTTATGCTCCACAGGTAGGAGGTGAGTTAGAGGAGAAGGAGAAGTTCTTACGCTCCACAGGTAGGAGGTGAGTTAGAGAAGGAGAAGTTCTTACGCTCCACAGGTAGGAGGTGAGTTAGAGGAGAAGGGCCTCATAAAGGGCCACCAGAAACGCTGCTGGACCGAGGCCAAAGTCCGCTTTAGCCGTGGGTGGCTGCCCATCGGGAGGAATGACCCCCCCTGAAGGGCTCGTCTGCGGAGCCCGGGGGGGCGTAAAGGCGATATGTGGGGCCGGAGCTGGGAGGAGGGTTTTCCCTGTGTGATTGTTTCACTTGCTCCTCCACCCCCCAGGTAACCAGGCCCAGGGTTAGCTGGGCGAGATGTCGTCTGGACAAGGCGTCGGGTTTCGTGTTCTTCGAACCCGGGCGATGGGACAAGCAGAAGTTAAACCGGCTGAAGAATAGCGCCACCTGGCCTGACGGGAGCTCAGCCTCTTAGCCGACCGAATGTACTCCAGGTTCTCGTGGTCGGTCCAGACGAGAACCGGCTTTTCGGTCCCCTCCAGGGCTGGTTTGACTGCCAGCAGTTCCCGATGTAGTAGTTCCTCTCAGGAGGGAGGAGCTTGTCATCCTTGGGTGAGCGCTGAGACAGGACTCCTCCCACTCCGGAGTCCGAAGCCTCCACAATGAACTGCAGGGAGGGATCAGGACAGGTCAGAATAGGACGTGAAGCGGGTCTTTAACTCACAGAAAGGCATTTCTGCCGTAGCGGTCCACTGGGGCGGAGTCTTCAGAGAGGTGAGAGGTCAGGGGGGCGGCCAGCGAGCTGTAGGTCCGGATGAACCGCCTGTAGAGGAATCGTTGGAGATCTTTGCAGGACGACGGCCACTCCGGAACCGCTCGGACCTTTTCCGGAGCCATCCTGATCCCCTCGGGGTTGACGACGAACCCCAGGAAGTCCACGTCACCGACGTGAGGCACGCACCTCCCCGCTTTGACGAGGAGCTGGTCCTCCAGCAGCCTCTGGGGGAGAACCAGCGTGGATCACGTGTTCCTTACACAGACATAGGAATTGAGCATGTCCCGGAGTACATCATTCACTAATGCTTGAAATACAGCAGGAGCATTAGTGGGGCCAAAGGGCATGACCAGGTACTCATAGTGGCCACTGGGGGTATTAAGGGCAGTCTTCCATTTATCCCCCTCCCTAATACGAACGAGATGGTTGGCATTCCTGAGATCTAGCTTGGTGAATATGGTCGCCCCCTGGAGGGTCTCGAAGGCAGATGAGATAAGATAAGGGGGAGGGGTATGTTATATACTCTCTGTAATCGATGCAGGTATTGTACTGTTAAATGTCGATGATTTATGTACTTTTTAGAAATGCTCCTCTTAGACAGGATGTTTGACTGTACTTGTACTGTAATACATACTACTGTGTGACTGTACTTGTACTGTAATACATGCTACTGTTTGACTGTCCTTGTACTGTAATACATACTACTGTGTGACTGTACTTGTACTGTAATACACGCTACTGTGTGACTGTACTTGTACTGTAATACATGCTACTGTTTGACTGTACTTGTACTGTAATACATGCTACTGTATGACTGTACTTGTACTGTAATACATGCTACTGTTTGACTGTACTTGTACTGTAATACATTCTATCTAATAAATATATTCATCATCATCATCATCATGATGTCACTATTTTTGTGAGAGAATTTACCTCGCATCAAGACTTCTACTCATATAATACACGTTAATCCGGTTACCTCGCATCAAGACTTCTACTCATATGATACACGTTAATCCGGTTACCTCGCATCAAGACTTCTACTCATATGATACACGTTAATCCGGTTACCTCGCATCAAGACTTCTACTCATATAATATACGTTAATCCGGTTACCTCGCATCAAGACTTCTACTCATATAATACACGTTAATCCGGTTACCTCGCATCAAGACTTCTACTCATATAATATACGTTAATCCGGTTACCTCGCATCAAGACTTCTACTCATATAATATACGTTAATCCGGTTACCTCGCATCAAGACTTCTACTCATATAATATACGTTAATCCGGTTACCTCGCGTCAAGACTTCTACTCATATAATATACGTTAATCCGGTTACCTCGCGTCAAGACTTCTACTCATATAATATACGTTAATCCGGTTACCTCGCGTCAAGACTTCTACTCATATAATATACGTTAATCCGGTTACCTCGCGTCAAGACTTCTACTCATATGATACACGTTAATCCGGTTACCTCGCGTCAAGACTTCTACTCATATGATACACGTTAATCCGGTTACCTCGCGTCAAGACTTCTACTCATATGATACACGTTAATCCGGTTACCTCGCGTCAAGACTTCTACTCATATGATACACGTTAATCCGGTTACCTCGCATCAAGACTTCTACTCATATGATACACGTTAATCCGGTTACCTCGCATCAAGACTTCTACTCATATGATACACGTTAATCCGGTTACCTCGCGTCAAGACTTCTACTCATATGATATACGTTAATCCGGTTACCTCGCATCAAGACTTCTACTCATATGATACACGTTAATCCGGTTACCTCGCATCAAGACTTCTACTCATATGATACACGTTAATCCGGTTACCTCGCATCAAGACTTCTACTCATATAATATACGTTAATCCGGTTACCTCGCATCAAGACTTCTACTCATATAATACACGTTAATCCGGTTACCTCGCATCAAGACTTCTACTCATATAATATACGTTAATCCGGTTACCTCGCATCAAGACTTCTACTCATATAATATACGTTAATCCGGTTACCTCGCATCAAGACTTCTACTCATATAATATACGTTAATCCGGTTACCTCGCGTCAAGACTTCTACTCATATAATATACGTTAATCCGGTTACCTCGCGTCAAGACTTCTACTCATATAATATACGTTAATCCGGTTACCTCGCGTCAAGACTTCTACTCATATAATATACGTTAATCCGGTTACCTCGCGTCAAGACTTCTACTCATATGATACACGTTAATCCGGTTACCTCGCGTCAAGACTTCTACTCATATGATACACGTTAATCCGGTTACCTCGCGTCAAGACTTCTACTCATATGATACACGTTAATCCGGTTACCTCGCGTCAAGACTTCTACTCATATGATACACGTTAATCCGGTTACCTCGCATCAAGACTTCTACTCATATGATACACGTTAATCCGGTTACCTCGCATCAAGACTTCTACTCATATGATACACGTTAATCCGGTTACCTCGCGTCAAGACTTCTACTCATATAATACACGTTAATCCGGTTACCTCGCATCAAGACTTCTACTCATATAATACACGTTAATCCGGTTACCTCGCGTCAAGACTTCTACTCATATAATATATGTTAATCCGGTTACCTCGCATCAAGACTTCTACTCATATAATACACGTTAATCCGGTTACCTCGCATCAAGACTTCTACTCATATAATACACGTTAATCCGGTTACCTCGCATCAAGACTTCTACTCATATGATACACGTTAATCCGGTTACCTCGCGTCAAGACTTCTACTCATATAATACACGTTAATCCGGTTACCTCGCGTCAAGACTTCTACTCATATAATACACGTTAATCCGGTTACCTCGCGTCAAGACTTCTACTCATATAATATACGTTAATCCGGTTACCTCGCATCAAGACTTCTACTCATATAATACACGTTAATCCGGTTACCTCGCATCAAGACTTCTACTCATATGATACACGTTAATCCGGTTACCTCGCATCAAGACTTCTACTCATATAATACACGTTAATCCGGTTACCTCGCGTCAAGACTTCTACTCATATAATATACGTTAATCCGGTTACCTTGCGTCAAGACTTCTACTCATATAATACACGTTAATCCGGTTACCTCGCGTCAAGACTTCTACTCATATAATACACGTTAATCCGGTTACCCCTCGTCCTCTGGGCTCGACAGCTGCGTCGCTTCCGGCCCAAGAAGGAAGGTGGATCTACTGAGTCCCTGCGCCCTCCTTCATGTGTGCGTGCGCGTGCGTGTGTGTGGAGGAGGGGGGCGCCCTTGGTAGACAGTCAAGCGCAAAAGACACACGGCTCATCCGCTCGCCTCCCCATTGACGTCACTCCGGTGTCACATGAACGCGCAGCGACCAATCGGCGCGCCGCTGCCGGAGAGTTCCGACCGCCTCGCACGAAGCTCGAGGAGACGAAGGCATAAAGGAACCGGCCAGCCAGCCGGGCCGACCGGAGGAGACGACCGGAGGAGACGACGCCGCCATTGGAGCTTCCCGACGTGTCCTCGGTGCCGCCGCGCGCACGTCCCGTCGGATTATTCGGTTTGGCACCGGGGCGGACGGAACGGAACGGGACGGATAAGGCCATGGCCCGGACGTACTGACGAGCTCGTCGGCGGAGGAGGAAGGCGAGACACCGGAGACCGTCCACGGGACACGGCGGACTATTAAAAGCTGTTCGGTGTCTGCGGGACCGGAGGGCGCGTCATCGCGGCTGCTGGGTGCCCCCTCCCCCCCAGGCGGGACTGCTCTCTCGCCTCCCGTTAACGTGCTACACCGACACTGCTGGATTACTGAACGATGGACTTCAGCGGCGGGGGGGGCGGCGGGGGGGGCGAGCTGCACAACAAGCAGTTCTACCCCTGCGAGGAGAACAAGCCGCTCCTGGGGGGGGAGATGTCGGAGGGCAACAACAACAGCAAGCCCGGCCCGGGTTCAGGGCCCTGCAAGCGGCCCCTGAACCCGGGCCCGGGCGGGGGCGGCGGCGGGGGCGGGGGCGTGCGCTACAAGCTGCTGCAGGAGGGGGACATCCAGGTGTGCGCGCTCCGGCACCCGCGCACCTTCCTCAGCAAGATCCTCACCGCCAAGTTCCTGCGGCGGTGGGAGCCGCACCACGTCACGCTCACCGACAGCAGCCTGACCTCGGCCACCGTGAGTCCTCTCTGTGTGTGTGTGTGCGCGTGCGTGCGTGCGTTTCACATTCCAGACAGCTTTGATGTTTGCCTTCTCTGGTCTGGGCGCAGCAGACGCGCGTGACATTACGCACGCGTTTGTGTTGTTGACGCACTTTGGAAGGAAGCAGCGTGTCGTTCTGTGACGCTGCTTCCTGTGACCCCCCCGGTGCCCCCCCCTCTGTTCAGCTGCCATCCCATAGTGTGTCGGCTCATGGGGGTGCTTTGGTGAGGAACCATTTTCAGTTATTTGTATCCCCACCGAGGGGGGGTTGCAGGGATGCCCATCACCGTCCAGAGGAGAACGAACACAGAACTTCATGCTGCAGTGTTGCCTTTCGCTATTTCGGGATTCTTGATTTTTGTGTGCGTTTCCATGGTTACAGCTTGAATGTAGGCTCATTCTTGTTTTTCGGACTCAAAATGACATCACACAGCTTCGGACTCTCGTTTGTGCCTTTAGGATCTTTTATTACTGTTCTGGTTACAAACAGAACTTTAGCTCAACGTTCTTTCACGCTTCATCTGCCCGATGCTGCAGGGGGGGGGGGGGGGGGCTTGTAACCTTTTAAGAATTCTATTTTTTATTCAACTTCTACTCCTTCTGGCTTGTCCCGTCAGGGGTCACCACAGCAGTCATCATTCACTCACTAAGGCTAGCCCCCACCCCCACCCCCACCCCCACCCGTGACCCGACCCCGGATAAGCAGTTGAAGGTGGATGGATGGGTTTTGTTTAGCGCTTTTCTGGACACCCAAAGGCGCTTTACCGGTACGTTGTGTATAATTTAGTCACTCCATACTTGGTGGTGGTGAAGCTACTGTTGTAGCCACAGCTGCCCTGGGGGGGGATACAGCTGCCCTGGGGGGGATACAGCTGCCCTGGGGGGGGTAGATACAGCTGCCCTGGGGCAGACTGACAGGCTACCAATTTGTTCCATCGGCCCTCCTGACCCCCACCGACATTCACACGCTCACAACACTCACACAGGCAATGTGGGTGAAGTGTCTTGCCCAAAGACACAACGACAGTGTACACATGCGCAGGAGCCGGGAGTTGAGCCACCAACCTCTCGATCATAGGACGACTCCCCCCGCTGGTCTGCATAGGCCTAAACCCAGATCATCAACAAAAGTGGTTTCGGGTACCGGTTCCGAAGTGGAACGACCATCGGCCACCTCCGCTACATGGATGACATCAAGCTGTACGCCAAGAACGAGCGTAACATCGACTCGCCTCACGACGATATACAGTCATTCGGGCGAGATAAGTGTGGGCGAATGGTAGAAGAGGGGAGATGATCAAGACTGAAGGGGTTGAACTACCTAAAGGCAACATGCCAAAGTAAACATGACAAGAGGAAAATCATCAAAAACGCTGATGACTCGGTCATCGTGAGTCTCCTGGACGGTGAGGAGAGCAGCCACGGTCCAGTCTGGTGTGAGGAATCCTTCCTCCAGCTGAATAAAGCTCAAACTAAAGACATGCTGATCGACTTTAGGAGGAAACCTCATCAGCGGGACGTTACTCTAATTAAGGGTCAGGTCATTGAGCAGGTGCAACCATACAAGTACCTCGGGACCATCATTGATATCAGATTGAAATCCGTGGAGAACAGTGAAGCAGTGAGCAAGAGGGGTCAGCAGCGACTCCACTGCTTGAGGAAGCTGATCGAACTATCATGAAAATGTTTCATCACTCCTTTATTGAGAGTGTTGTGTCCTTTTCTTTGGTGTCATGGTTTGGCCAGGCTACTCTGAAACAGAAAAAGGGGTTGGATGTTATTGTTAAATGGTCAGGCCGTCTGCTTGGTGAAGCTCAGAGCAGCCCGGCGGGGGCCGAGGATCGCCTCCTCCGTGTTACGGGATGACCTGCACCCCCCCCCCCCCCCCCCCCTGTACGGTCATTCTGTCTCTCTGGCCTCTGGGCGGAGGTTACTAGTGCCAAGGTGCCGAACTCAGCGGTACAAAAAGAGCTTTGTCCCGACTGCGGTGGGTCTGCTGAATCAGCATTAGTCTGTATTTTAAATTTACTTTATTATGACATCTTGGTTTACTGGCGCTGATGAAATATTATTTGAGCGCTTTTAAGGGTTTGTATAAATTTTAGAGGTATGTTTGCTGGTTTTAAATGGATATTGGATGTTTTAACTATCTCACAGCAAAACAAATCTACCTTCGGGTACAAATAAAGTAACCTTGAACCTTTAACAGATGTGCAGGACAGCTGCAAATACCTGGGATCCCACAGGCAAGTGATGCCCATGAGGAGGCAGCTAGGAGGTCAGACACAGCTAAATACCTACAGAGGCTGAGGCAGGTTCTCAAGAGTCAGCTGAATAGCAAGAACAAGATCCAAGCCATTAACAGCTGTGCCCTCCCAGTAACCAGATACCCCGCAGGCATAATATCCTGGTCACTGGAAGAGATACGAACTTCAGGACAAGAAAGCTCCTCACAATACACGGAGGGTTCCACCCTCAGTCCAGCATCCTGATGCTGACCACGAAGGAGGAGGGAGGCCGAGGACTAGTGAGCATCAAGGCCACTATCCAGCAGGACACTACAGCCCTCCAAGAGTACCCCAAGAAAATGGCCCCCAGTGACAACCTGCTCAGTGAATGCCTCAGCCAACAGAAGCCCAGTAAGGAGGAGGAGCTCCAGTAGTGATTGCGTCACTAGGGTTAGTAACCCCCAAGCTGGGTGCATGGCTCCAGTAGTGATGGGGCAGTAACCCCCAAGCTGGGTGCATGGCTCCAGTAGTGATGGGGCAGTAACCCCCAAGCTGGCTGCATGGCTCCAGTAGCGATGGGGCAGTAACCCCCAAGCTGGGTGCATGGCTCCAGTAGTGATGGGGCCGTAACCCCCAAGCTGGGTGCATTGCTCCAGTAATGATGGGGCAGTAACCCCCAAGCTGGGTGCATGGCTCCAGTAGTGATGGGGCAGTAACCCCCAAGCTGGGTGCATGGCTCCAGTAATGATGGGGCAGTAACCACCAAGCTGGGTGCATGGCTCCAGTAATGATGGGGCAGTAACCACCAAGCTGGGTGCATGGCTCCAGTAATGATGGGGCAGTAACCACCAAGCTGGGTGCATGGCTCCAGTAATGATGGGGCAGTCCTCGGGACAGCTAAGATCCTGCTAGAACCCTTAAACTGTAACTGTTCACGGACTGTATTGAACCATTTTGGTTCTGCATGTATCCGGTCCGCTTGCGTACCGTTTTGCTTTTTCTGTTTTATGCATTTTTTTCCTCCATTAAATTTATTTCTAGCGCGGTCCAAGATCTCCGTGTGAAACTAAAGTCCTGGGCGAGTTTCTGCACGGACGCCTCTGAGTGTCGGACACCATGGACTGAGAGGGAGGTGTGCTGGTAGCTTGGAGGCGGGACTAATGGCATCCTGGCAAATGCAAGCTGAAAGCCCCGCCCACCTCACTACAGTCTACTGTTGGGGAACACGTTGGCTTCCCTGTTAAAGTTACTGATGGACTATGGCACGTGTGTCAAACTCGAGGCCCGGGGCCCAAATGTGGCCCGCCACGTCGTTTTTTGTGGCCCGTGAGAGAATTTTAAGTTTAAGTATTTCTTTCTGCCTTTTTTTGTACCGCTAATTAACCGAACACCTCAAGAAACCGAACTGAACCGAAATTATATGTTGGTGTACTGTTACACCCCTAAATAAAATTGTACATATACAGTGTGTGTGTGTGTGTGTACTGTATGTATTATGGAAGGACAAGCGCCTGCATGGCATGTACCACCAAGGTACTTGTAATTACCGTATTTTCCGGATTATAAATCGCGGTTTTTTTCATAGTTTGGTCGGGGGTGCGACTTATAAATCGGAGCGACTTATATATGCTTTTTTTACAAAATCTGTGAGCGCAGAGACAGTAGCCTACACATTTCTATAACAGGTGTTACAGGGAACTCTGTGACCCGTCAGAATCTGTCGCGGTTTCTGGAGGTTCATAGTTATCTGTCACACCTGTTATCTAAAAACACCAATTAGAAGGGCTGATTGAAAATGTCGCCAAAAAGAAAGTCATATTCCGCGGCTTACAAGCTTCAGATAGTGAAATATGGAGCCGAAAACGGCAATCGAGCAGCAGAAAGAAAGTTTGGAGTGAGCGAAAAACTTGTAAGGGACTGGCGAAAAGCGGAGGTTACGCTTACTGAAATGAAGAAAACAAAGAAAGCTAATCGCGGGCGACAAGCTAGGTGGCCACAGTTGGAGGAACGAGTTCACGCATGGGTGCTTGAACAACGTGCTGCTGGGAGAGGTTTGTCAACGGTGCAGTTGCGTCTCCGCGCCCAAGTGGTTGCCAGGGAGGTGAATATAAACGGCTTTGCGGGAGGACCTTCTTGGTGTTACCGCTTCATGCAACGCAAACGCCTCTCTATCAGAGCTAGGACGACACTGTCCCAAAAACTGCCAGCGGACCTCCAAGCCAAGGTTGACAGTTTCCGCGCGTTCATTGAAAAGCATGTAAGTGATCACAACGTGACACCGGATCATATTATTAACATGGACGAGGTCCCCCTCACTTTTGACATCCCCATGTGCGAAGTGTTGCAGAGAAAGGGCAAAAAAGTGTGAATATCGTTACAACTGGTCATGAGAGATCACACTTCACAGTGGTGCTGGCATGTTGAGGAGACGGATCAAAACTGCCACCGATGGTCATTTTCAAACGAAAAACCATGCCAAAAATCCAATCCTCCTCAGTTGAAATCGCCGTGAACGAGAAAGGGTGGATTGATCAAGAAATGATGAACTTGTGGCTTACAAAGTGCTATAATAAGCGACCGGATGGCTTCTTTAGAGCACGCAAAGCTCTGCTTGTGATGGATAGCATGAGAGCGCACATCACACCACAGTTAAAAAATAAATTAAAATTTTTCAACTCCATACCTGCCATCATCCCTGGAGGCTTAACCAAAATACTCCAGCCACTTTATCTCCGTGAATAGGAGCTTTAAGTCAGTTTTGCGTAACCTGTGGGAGCAGTGGATGACGGATGGAGAGCACAGCTTCACGGCAACCGGGAGAATGCGCCATGCAACTTTCCTGGAAGTCATTGAATGGATCGACAAAGCATGGGCTTCAGTGACAACCGCAACCATCCTGTCGGGATTCAGAAAGGCTGGAATAATTGGAACTGCAACTGACGACGAGTCTGATGTAAGCGACGTAGAAGAGGAAGCGGCGTCTTGTCTACCTGCCGAGTTGGGGGAGTTGTTCAAAAGTGACACCGAGGATGAAGATTTCCTTGGATTTCGTGATTCGGAATAAAACCTGATATTTTGGTAAACGTGTTAGCATGTTCTTTGTGCTATATGTTGTTTGGTGTTGGATTTTATCAAATAAATTTTCCCCAAAAATGCGACTTATCCTCCAGTGCGACCTATATATGGTTTTTTCTTCTTAATTATGCATTTTTTGGCTGGTGCGACCTACAATCCGGAGCGACGTATAATCCAAAAAATACGGTATTTCCTCTTTTGGCTACTGTAAAGTTCTACTGAAGTAGATGTAGTGGACCACAAAGGCAGTAAACCTTTGTGGTCCACTACATCTACTTGATAACAGTTTACATTGTTAACAAGCTATGCTTCATGAAGGGAACAATTAAGTCGTGTTGTGGGGAGGATAATCTGTGCAACAAAGTCTGACCCAGTTCCGTCCTGCAGGGGGCCAGACTATGAAGGGCTGGCCCTTCATACGAATCTAAACGGGAGGCGTCTTGTGAAGTAGTCCCACCTTCCGGAGGTGCAGTGTCCTTTAGGAACCAGTGTCTTCGTCTCCCTTCATGCTTGTTTTTTACAGTGTAGTAGTGTGTACGTCCTCCGCTGAGAGCATGTGCTCGCTCTGGCCAATAGCCAAGCCGCACCTTCAGACCCATTTAATTAAGGTTGCGCCGGATTGGTCAAAGTGCGCATGTAAACAAATGTGTGATTGATACATCAATCATTTGAAATGATGGCGCATATTTTCCATATGGACACCGCGCGTGCCATTAAAGCGATAATGCCATTTTTTTTGATAAATTGTGCAGCCCTAATCTACAAGACCGTGATGAGGCCAGTCATGATGGCCTCATCACTAGTAGAACCCGTCACCCAAAAAGGAATACTCACAGGTTAGCCAGAATCGGGTCAGTACTGGAAACGCAACACCTGAGCTGAGCCCGTGAAGCGCTCGGACATCTAGCGCCACCGTCTGGAAGCTGCTCGTATCTCAAAGCCAAATATTGCTCGCAGGCTTGCTCTTATCTCGGAGCGCTCGTATGTCGTGGTATTACTGTGTAAGTGATAAAGATATAAAACGGTTATAACCGATCAGTGAATCTGTGACATGAAACATAACTTCATGTTCTATTTGATGCAGTGCAGGTAGAGTTCCGGTCTGCGCAGGGGCGCGACGTCGAGAGAAGTTTAACTTCAGAGACAGCCGTTCACCTCCCTCTCTCCCTCTCTCTCTCTCTATGGGTGCACACCTTCACATTCAAATATGAGATCCTCCCAATGTTGTTTGCACAATGCAGCCATGAGCAGCGACCTGTCACAAACACTAGCGCTCATCTTGACGTACGAGAAACTCCGCCCAGGCAGGCCGAGGTAATGTAAGCCGCCTGTCTGTCCGCCTGTCTGTCCGTTAGGAGGATAACTCAAAAGATTCTGGACGGCTCTGGAGCAAATTTTCCATGTTTCCAATGTTTCCAGGAACAGATGATTAGATTTTGGTGATGATCCAGAAGAGATCCTGGATTCTGGATCACTTTCAAATTTACGTTCATTGCAGTCAATGGAGCTCCAATATCTCGTTTGATTATTGACCGATGTTTGTGGACACAGCCGTGTAGGTGGGGGGGGGGTCTCTCTCTCTCTCACCAACAAATGTCATCCGGATCGGATCCAGAACGACGTTTTAGGACAAACTATTACATTTAAACATTCACTTTGACTTTTCATGTTGGTGTATAAAGACACCAAGAACAATCTAGAACCTTCTGGTGCTGATCCAGATCACCATGTGCACGGTGTAAATTAGGGGTGATCTGATCACATGATAGGAAATCGGGCCCGATCACGAGCTTGCTGATTCGATCGGAATCGGATCTATACGGATGATTATTGTCATTTTGATCGGGTCTGGAGCTACGCTGTGAAACGGAGTGAGCCTCAGGGATCGAATCAATCTGGACATCTGGTGTTTTCTGCTGTGGCGCTTTCAGACGCTCTGTTTGCCGCCTGGGCTTGGATTGATTTGGACTTTTGTTTTACGGCTGTGCTTCGGGTGATTGAGAGCCAGTTGATGGCCGATCAAACATCAACTGTCCAGCGGATCGGGGTTCGATTCTCACTCCTCTCTGTACAACGCACCACAAACACCCCCAGAAGGATCTGGAATCCAGGGCGACAACAAAACAAACTGGGTGGCTCCAGGTGTGGAGTGGGCCCAGCTTCAAGGCCTCTGGTACCAGGCGAGGGCAGAACCTGAAGCTGAATGCTTCGAGCACGCTTCCTCTCACTGCGTCTCGTCCTTTCTGTCCTTTTCCCATTCCATCATTGCTCCTCGTTTGCTTCTGGACGGAAACATAACGTACATCTCCATCCTCTGTTTCCATGGCAACACAGCAGTCAGGAGAGGAGAAGGGGGGGGGGGGAGCTGCAGCCTCCTCCAACCCTCCTCCTCCTCGTTCAGAAGCAGAACAGACGGAGAAAGAAGAGAAGGATCGCAGCAGCAATACACAGAGGAGGAGGGAGGGAGAGAACGGGAGGGAGGGAGGGAGGGTGGGAGAGGGAGAGAGAGAACGGGAGGGAGGGAGAGAACGGGAGGGAGGGAGAGAGAACGGGTGGCAGCAGGAAGGAGCATCGATGGAAACCGTGTTTGTCTCCGTTGGGCTCGGCCTGTAGGAAGACTCCTCTGTCCTCCAGCGTGCTGCTGCTTTATCAGCTTATCGGTTTAGTACGACACGTGTTGCTATCTCAAACAGAAGCTCATTCAACAACACGACACTGCAGTGGACAGGCAGAAAGACAGACGGACAGACAGAAAGACAGGCAGGCAGACAGACAGACAGAGACACAGACAAAAAGACGGACAGACAGAAAGACAGGCAGGCAGACAGACAGACAGAGACACAGACAAAAAGACGGACAGACAGAAAGACAGGCAGGCAGGCAGGCAGACAGACAGACAGACAGAGACACAGACAAAAAGACGGACAGACAGAAAGACAGACAGGCAGACAGACGGGGACGTTTACTCTTCCGTGAAAATGAGACTTTTCACACAGAACCAATATTTGTCATGGATGCTGTCTGTAATAAGAATCCTGAGTGTGTGTGTGTGTGTGTGTGGGGGGGGGGGGGGGGGGGGGGCTGAGACGGAAGCACCAGCTCGCTCTATCAGACAGAGGGGGGTGTAAATAAGAGCTCGGCGCGGTGGAGGGGTCGGTCCGTTGTGGGAGCGAGGAGCGTCCGACCCCCCGCTGAGCGGCTCCGTTGGTCCCGTTGGTTCCGTTGGTTCCGTTGGTTGCTGCTGCTTCCATGTGCCTCCTCAGACTTGTTCGTGTGGAAGACCGGCTGTTTATCCGTCGGAGAGACAAAGTAGCGAGGAAGACGAGAGGCGGCGGCCGCCTCCAGTGACGGCGGAGCCGTCCTGGACACGCCCTGCTTTCGGGCCTGTCTATTTCGTGCTAGTCATCGCCGTAGTGTTCAACACTGGGTTCTCGGTTCCAGTTAGGTTTCTGCTCTGGACCCCCTCTCTTGAAACCGTCCCGCGGTTAGACGGGCGTGTAACGCAGCCACGCCCCCTTGGTGTGGTCCCTCGAAGCCGGCGTCTGATGCTCATTTGGGCTTGGCTGGTTTTTAAATCCTTCTTATTCTGCGCTTGATAGCTTTCGGCAGTCTGAGGTTACAGGATGCACGGTTCCTCGTTTTCACACCACAGTTTGTTAAAGAATGGATCGTCTGTTTGTCTCAGAACCTCCGCCGAGGCGAGGGTCATGTGATCGGCGAGGGTCATGTGATCGCCGGCGTTTGTCCGTCCGTCCGTCCGTCTGTTAGCAACATAACTCAAAACGTCCTGTACGGATCGTGATGAAATGTCCTGGAAATGTTGGAATGTTACCAGGAACAGGTGATAAAATTTGCTGATGATCTAGAAGAGGTCCTGGATTATGGGCCAGTTGCTATGGCGACTGTTGCTGCAGGTTGAGTTCTGCCCTGCACAGCTGCGGAGGCTTTGTTGAACTGAACGAGACGCACCTGTTACACGTCTCACCTCTCTGGACAGTTCTCTGCCAGAACATCCTCTCTGGTTCCTCAGAGTTTTCGGGTTCTCCCATTCTATGTGTCGTCCCGTGTTCCCTCATTCTATCTTTAACAGAACGATTTATTTCTTGGAGCCGTTCAATAATGTCTCTGATTAGCTCCACAAAGTGACTGTGTAATACACACTATGTACTCTGACTAATATCCTCTTGCTTTCTCTCTCCTGGCCAGCCCACCGGTTACATGGAGACGTCGTTGTCCTACAGCTCTATAGAAGACTTGCAGCTCCTCGCGTGGGAAAACGCTCCCAAGTACTGCATCCAGCTCAGCGTCCCCGGTGGCACCGTGTTGCTGCAGGTAATGCACATTTCCACCGCCAGCAGAGACATGCGTCTTTCACAGTAAAACACATCTATAAACGTCCTTGTGATAACAGCGTTGGCTCCAACCCTCCCTGAGAAATACCGCGTACTCGTATTAGTGTCGCCTTTCAGAGTGAATGTTGTTGCACCACAATAACACACCTATCGGTGAAAACTGATCGATTGTCCAAATTGATTTGAGAAGAAGTCTTCTTGACTAGTTTGCTTTAGCGTAGCGGTCGGCAATCCGCGTTTTCCGATGCTGTAAAAATGTGTATAATAAATATTACATTTCAAGATTTCTGTCAATGAAGACTTGCTTGGTAGGCTGCGACACACGCGTCAGCGCGGCGCCACGCCAGGCACGTTGTTAATCATTAGTATTGGGTGAGCCGGAGACAGGAAGAGAGATGAACCGTGAACCAGGAAATGGTTTTATTTAAAGGCTTACACACCCGGATAAATCGTTACAAGCGCTCTCCTGCGCAGGGAGGGTCATTATCCGCTATAGGGACTTCAGTCAGGGTGCAACAAAAAGGGGCTATAAAGTGTTTTAACTTGGTGCCCCAAGGCATGCTGGGAAACTTCAACCCCGATCTTCCTCCAACACGCTATAATATTGTAATGGAAGTTAAACTTGAAGCACCTGGTGCGTCATTCCCTCCAGGATGCGCTGCAGGGAAAATAAACATTTAATCATGAATGCTCGTTGTGACGGAGCTTCTTTGATCGCCCCGTCATTTGCTGTCCGGCGCGCTCTCTCTCTTCTAAGAGTGCCGGTGTCCGGAGCGCGCGCAACGCCGTCATCACCTCCGCTGAAACAGTTTCTCTTTGGGTCCCCACAAACTGTTCCCCTTCACTTTGGAACACCCCCCCCCCCTGTTCCTGTTAGCAGGAACAGATCATTTGATTTTGGTGACGATCCAGAAGAGAGCACAAGTTCTGACATTAACGTTGTTCAAAACTCTTGTCACAGTTGAGAGGAGCAGAGCTGCAGAACAAACAACAAAGGGAGCTGCTCAGAACACGTGTGACAGACGCACAAAAACAAATCGCAGCACACAGCTCTCGAGGGCCACAAACAATGAGGTGGTGGGCCACATTTGGCCCCCGGGCCTTGGGTTTGACACATGTGATCTAAATAAAGGACTGCTGACATGTTCATGTATACGGACCACCGGTTCTTCTGGTTCTTTAAGCTACAGGTCAGGATCTCTGGAAGTATAGATGGCATCGATTTTACATCCATGTGAACCAGACCTTTTCAGTGAGAACACATGTTGTCCTGTTGCCCTTCGCAGCGATCAGGAGTGATACCCAACGCACCGGCTGGACATGTTTACATCAGAAACATTAATCATGCCTGCATTGCAGTGAGCAGAAGTCCGGCTGTTCAGTGTCACTGTTCATTGGCTAAACGGCGCGTGTGGGATGTTGGCTGGTCTGGATGTTCCACAGAGATCTGGTGGAAGGGTCTGGTCTCTACGCCTCACGAGGCGCTCGCCGCCTCTATTGCGTCAGACATGCTTGATGTCAGAACGGCCAGTGCCAAACAGGAAATATTCCAACCCTGTATGCTAACGTTAAGCGGCATACCGCAATTGACAGAAACTCAGCCTCGCCCCATTTCTAGCAAAGAATAGACTATCTGGCTTGAAACCACTCGATTTGGGCTTCGAAGGAAAGACTGCTGGTTTCCATCAGTCAGACAAACGCTTTCCAGCTGGAGAAGAGAGTATGGAAACCTGAGAGCCATTTCTGCGTTATAGGAACTTATACCGGCTTGGATGTCCACTTTGGAGTTATTAGCTTGTTTTCCTTGTCAATGGATAACAACAAATCTATCCGGTTGCTTTCCAGAAATAAGAATGGAAGAAGGGAGGGGGACGGGTAAGGCGATCCGTCACGTTATTCAGATGCAGAACGTTTCTCCACCGTCTCCAACGTCTTCCCGAATAACACCAAAGCACCTGAGCTGATTTCCACCGAAGCCACTGGGGGGCGAGGGCGTGGTTCTGGTGACAAAAAGGGTTGAGTCCCATCAAACGTCCGAAAAGAAACTAGTGAACATGAACTGGGGCAAGCAAGACCAAGTATCAGGCAGGGGTGTCAAACCCGTCCGGTGGAGGGCCGAGACACTCCAGGTCTTCCTTCCAGCCGGCTACTAAAGCAGGTGATTGTAATTATCAACACCTCTGATTTGAGAGAAGGAACTCCTTAGTGAGATCAGCTGCTGGAGAGATGGTTGGAAAGAAAACCTGGAGTGTCTCGGCCCTCCACTGGACAGGTTTGACACATGTGAGTGTATGGGCCCCTGGTTACCTGCTGCATGGGTCCCTGGTTACCTGCTGCATGGGCCCCTGGTTACCTGCTGCATGGGTCCCTGGTTACCTGCTGCATGGGCCCCTGGTTACCTGCTGCATGGGCCCCTGGTTACCTGCTGCATGGGTCCCTGGTTACCTGCTGCATGGGCCCCTGGTTACCTGCTGCATGGGTCCCTGGTTACCTGCTGCATGGGCCCCTGGTTACCTGCTGCATGGGTCCCTGGTTACCTGCTGCATGGGCCCCTGGTTACCTGCTGCATGGGCCCCTGGTTACCTGCTGCATGGGTCCCTGGTTACCTGCTGCATGGGCCCCTGGTTACCTGCTGCATGGGTCCCTGGTTACCTGCTGCATGGGTCCCTGGTTACCTGCTGCATGGGTCCCTGGTTACCTGCTGCATGGGTCCCTGGTTACCTGCTGCATGGGCCCCTGGTTACCTGCTGCATGGGTCCCTGGTTACCTGCAGCATGGGCCCCTGGTTACCTGCTGCATGGGTCCCTGGTTACCTGGTGCATGGGCCCCTGGTTACCTGCTGCATGGGCCCCTGGTTACCTGCTGCATGGGCCCCTGGTTACCTGCTGCATGGGCCCCTGGTTACCTGCTGCATGGGTCCCTGGTTACCTGCTCCATGGGTCCCTGGTTACCTGCTGCATGGGTCCCTGGTTACCTGCTGCATGGGTCCCTGGTTACCTGCTGCATGGGTCCCTGGTTACCTGCTGCACGTCTGCTCTGACCTCAGTGTCGCTGCGCTTGGCTCTACTTGCCGTTCATTATTTGACCATTAACAGTGTGGCAGGTCGTATAACGTAAACACAGGAAACGGATAGGAGGAATGGAAACATCATTTATGGCCGTGGTTCATTGTTTTCAAAACAAAATTCATTTCAGTTCTAAAAACTTGTGTGTAAAAAAATTCCAATTTTAAAAGCATCAGAAAAATACTTATTTCAACTTTCCTCTTCACTTTAGTGTAAATCTCATTTACGACCTATGCGACTCGCAACTGTTCGACTTTACGGCCTATGTGACTCGCGACTGTTCGACTTTGAGACCTTCGCGACTTTACGACCTACGCGACTCGCGACTGTTCGACTTTACGACCTACGCGACTGTTCGACTTTACGGCCTATGTGACTCGCGACTGTTCGACTTTGAGACCTTCGCGACTTTACGACCTACGCGACTCGCGACTGTTCGACTTTACGACCTACGCGACTCGCGACTGTTCGACTTTACGACCTACGCGACTGTTCGACTTTACGACCTACGCGACTGTTCGACGTTACGGCCTATGTGACCTGCGACTGTTCGACTTTACGACCTACGCGACTGTTCGACTTTACGACCTACGCGACTGTTCGACTTTACGACCTACGTGACCTGCGACTGTTCGACTTTACGACCTATGTGACTCGCGAATGTTCGACTTTACGGCCTATGTGACTCGCGAATGTTCGACTTTACAACCTACGTAACTCGCGACTGTTTGACTTTAAGGCTTATGTGACTTGCGACTTAACGACCTATGCGACTCAAAACTGTTTGACATTGCGACTCGCGAATGTTTGACTGATCTACGCGACTCGCGACTGTCTGACTTTACGACCTATGTGACTTGCGAATGTTCGACTTTACGACCTACGCGACTCGCGAAAGTTCGACTTTACAACCTACGTAACTCGCGACAGTCCGACTTTACGACCTATGCGACTCGCGACCGTTCGACTTTACAACTTATGTGACTCGCGACCGTTCGACTTTACGACTTGCGTGACTCGCGAATGTTCGACTGACCTACGCGACTTGTGAATGTTCGACCTTTCGACCTACGCGACTCGCGAATGTTCGACTTACGACTTATGCGACTGTTTGACTTACGACCACACTTGTCTGTTGCTTTTATGTCTGTTTGTGAGGTGTTTTTACGACATGCCGGAAAGCAAATCGAGTGCAACAGATTCTGTGGTCTCACCCTCGATGTCTCCCCAGAGGACAATGTCTCTGTTTACTCCGATATCTTCTGTATGGAATGCAAGTAGACGCTCCACAGGCCTGGCGGAGGACGGACATTGTATTTTCTGTTCATTCAGTGCTGCAGGCAACCGTTCTGACATTACAGGAAATGATCCCACATTAAGCGTATTGATGATGATGAGCTGTAATATGGTCTCTGTAAATGTCCAACTATTCCTGAAGGTATGATTCCTCTTTGTCAAACTGCAAAGATGAGTTTTCTTGTATTCATGACTAATGTTAAAGCCTTCATAGCAGAAGCTGCGGCGCGGCGCTGCTGTGAGGAACACAACAGAAGTGTTTGGGAGTCAAACCCACTGACTGCTTCTAAAGCTGCAGAGGTCAAGGCTTCAGAAAGGTCAAGAAGGGTTCTGTCTTCAGGGTCGGGAGAATGACTGAACTTGAGTCACAGTCTGGAACACAGAAGTCAAAGAAACCTCTTTTTTCCTTTCCAGGATTCGAAGCTGGAAATGATTGTTGTTGGGTTTGCTCTCTGACTCTTCATTTAACACATTGTTAATGTCTCTCTTTGTGTGTGTGTGTGTGTGTGCGCGCGCGCCTTGCAACAGGCTGCAAACAGCTACCTGAGGGACCAGTGGTTTCACTCCCTGCAGTGGAAGGTACAGTTGCCGTTTCCTCACTTTGCCTCACGAAGCATGTTGTTGCTCACCTTCGGGCCTTTGTCAGGATGGCAGCTCACACTGAAATATATTGATCGTGTTGAAAGCTGCAGCGTGATGCATGATTTATTGTATTTGCGGTGCTCGCAGAGGGAAGTAAAGCTCTACGAGGACGTATGCCTGAGGTGCTCCAGGGCTTGCAGTTGTTTCCTATGGTGGATTCTTTCTGTGTATAATTTCCAACACACTCAACTCTGATGCTCCGGCAGAAATCTGAACCGGTTACGAGGAACGCGCTGCACATGTGACTCGTCCAAAAGAATTCTCTTTCCCTTTAACTGCATTACTTTGAATTAAAGGTTTCCATGCCGACCCGGCAGGGCTTTGAGATATAGTCACATCGCCAGTCCCAAGAAAGCAAAAGAAGATTCACGAAGTTGAAACTGTTTTACTTCTCAGAAATAGAGATGGAGTAGCACAATACTCGACACGCTTGCGTCGTCCTGTTCCTGACATGCTTCTGTTCCGTACAGAAAAAGATCTACAAGTACCGCAAAGTCCTGACCAAGCCGAGCCGCTGGGAAGTGGTGCTGAAGGAGATCCGGGCGCTGGTGGACATGGCTCTGACCTCACCGCTGCAGGACGAGTCCATCCACCAGGCCCCGCTGCACATCATCTCCACCCTGCTGGCTGAGGTGCACGCACACACACACACACGCGTCTGTAGTTACTGTAGGCGGATCAGGGGGCGTTCCCTGAAGAACAGTGACCCCCTCAGTACTGTAGTACTGGGAGTGTGTGGCGATGCCGCAGCATCAGAACCTCTGGCTGGTTTTTGCACCCAGCAAGGAACTGGGCTCCTCGAGAGACAGCCCGGCCCCCCCGTGACCAGAACACTGAAGCCTGAGCTGGGACAGGACAGTATATATACAGTATATATATAGCTGGGGACAAGACAGTTTATATATACAGTATATATATAGCTGGGGACAGGTTTATATATACAGTATATATAGCTGGGGACAAGACAGTTTATATATACAGTATATATAGCTGGGGACAGGACAGTTTATATATACAGTATATATAGCTGGGGACAAGACAGGTTTATATATACAGTATGTATAGCTGGGGACAAGACAGTTTATATATACAGTATATACAGCTGGGGACAGGACAGTTTATATATACAGCATATATAGCTGGGGACAGGACAGTTTATATTTACAGTATGTATAGCTGGGGACAGGTTTATATATACAGTATATATAGCTGGGGACAGGACAGTTTATATATACAGCATATATAGCTGGGGACAGGACAGTTTATATATACAGTATATATATAGCTGGGGACAGGTTTATATATACAGTATATATAGCTGGGGACAGGACAGTTTATATATACAGCATATATAGCTGGGGACAGGTTTATATATACAGTATATATAGCTGGGGACAGGACAGTTTATATATACAGTATATATATAGCTGGGGACAGGTTTATATATACAGTATATATAGCTGGGGACAAGACAGTTTATATATACAGTATATATAGCTGGGGACAGGACAGTTTATATATACAGCATATATAGCTGGGGACAGGTTTATATATACAGTATATATAGCTGGGGACAGGTTTATATATACAGTATATATAGCTGGGGGCAAGACAGGTTTATATATTCAGGATATATAGAGCTGGGGACAGGACAGTTTATATATACAGTATATATATAGCTGGGGACAGGACAGTTTATATATGCAGTATATATAGCTGGGGACAGGTTTATATATACAGTATATATAGCTGGGGACAGGACAGTTTATATATACAGTATGTATACCTGGGGACAGGTTTATATATACAGTATCTATAGCTGGGGACAGGTTTATATATACAGTATATATAGCTGGGGACAGGTTTATATATACAGTGTATATATAGCTAGGGACAAGACAGGTTAATATATACAGTACAGTAGTCCCTCGTTTTCCGCGGGGGTTACGTTCCAAAAACAACCCGCAATAAGTGAAGTCCGCAATGTAGTAATCTTTATTTTTTTTTATTATTATACATGTACATAAATGTTTTAAGGCTGTAAAACCCCTCACCACACACTTTATACACGTTTAACAGTCAGGCATTAATCTAAATAGATTGTTTCAGTATTATAGAATGAAACCAAAGATCAAAACCTTTTCAGAACTAAACATTTGTTTGAGAAATATAAATATATAGTACGTACAGTAAACGTTTTCCTGTTAATAATATTAAGGCGTGCAGGTCGAGGAAAGAGCCGCTTGGAGTGCAGAAGAACAAATATTCTACTCGTGCTGTCTTTAGCCTCTCATGCTGCTTTATTGGATAGCTTAGCACAGCGGAACGGCAGCGGCTACATGTATCAACAGGAAGAAACAAAACCCAAAAGGGACGTGACGTTTATGCTCCTACAAAATAAAAGCCTCTTTTTACACAGAGAATAAGAGCGCTATAAAACAAACGCTTAACAAGTAAATATGATAGCTTTTAGAAATAACAAATTTAATTTTAATGATCAACCTACGAGGATGAACACATAAGAAGTTATTAATAGCAACTCGCGCGTATTTCACAATTCCTCCGACTGCGCCTTCGTCCTTGCGCCGTTTCAAGGCGCGTTCAAGTGCAAAAAATAAAATCTGAAAAATGGCATCCAAACTCCGCGAAGTCGTGGAAGATGAACCGCATTATATCGAGGGACTACTGTATATATAGCTGGGGACAGGACAGGTTTATATATTCAGTATATATAGCTGGGGACAGATTTATATATACAGTGTATATATAGCTGGGGACAGGACAGTTTATATATACAGTATATATAGCTGGGGACAAGACAGGTTTATGTATACAGTGTATATATTGCTGGGGACAGGACAGTTTATATATTCGGTATATATAGCTGGGGACAGGACAGGTTTATATATTCAGGATATATAGAGCTGGGGACAGGACAGGTTTATATATTCAGTATATATAGCTGGGGACAGGTTTATATATTCAGTATATATAGCTGGGGATAGGTTTATATATTCAGTATATTATATACCTGGGGACAGGACAGGTTTCTATATTCAGGATATATAGCTGGGGACAGGACATGTTTATATATTCAGTATATATAGCTGGGGATGGGTTTATATATACAGTATATATAGCTGGGGACAGGACAGGTTTATATATACAGTATATATAGCTGGGGACAGGACAGGTTTATATATACAGTATATATAGCTGGGGGCAGGACAGGTTTATATATACAGTATATATAGCTGGGGACAGGACAGGTTTATATATACAGTATATATAGCTGGGGACAGGACAGGTTTATATATACAGTATATATAGCTGGGGACAGGACATCCTGAAGCCAGAACTCGGTCCAGATCCTCCTGATCTCGTCCCCATTCTAAAGTCTCTCTGCAGCATTTCACTGGAATCTGAAGAATTTGTGGACGAACTAACTAAACAAGTAACTACTAAACAAGTAACTACTAAACAAGTAACTATTAAACAAGTAACTATTAAACAAGTAACTACTAAACAAGTAACGACTAACCAAGTAATGACTAACCAAATAAATGGTGCTTGAAGCGTCACTTCCTTGTCGTGTAAGTGTAACTATAGAAGTGTAACCAATAAATAGTTACAACTATTTGTTTCAGAATTATTTTAATGTAATTTTTAGAAATAAAGGACATTTCGTTTTTTATGGGGGGGGGGGGGTGGGGGTGATTTGAACCAGGTTCAAGTGACGATGGCAACACGGCCTCCAGGCACAGCGACAGTAGGAAATGGACCAAAATAGAATTCATCCAAGTTAACTCGTTGATCCAAGTTAACTAACTCGTTGTTGGTTCCATCAGAGGATCTCTACAGCCTTCAGACGAGAGCACTTAGAGCCCATGTTCTCCTGTTCGTACCCTCGGGGGACACGGCAGAGAACCAATGAACTGACTCCCTGCTCTCTGCGTCGTGTTGGGATTGGTGCTTGCGTTTGCGCTGATAATGATGTCACTTCCTGTCAATGCAAAGTCTTCCGGGGAAAGTGTTTGGCTGGTCCTGGTTTGCTGTCACAAAAATGAAATCTGCTTTTGTTCTTGTGAGAACGTTTGATTGTTTGACGTGTTTCCCTTCTCCCCTCCAGAACTCAAACCTCAGTGCTCAGGAACATGAGAACATCATCGTGGTGAGTACGAGCCTCCGTCTCGAAATGGGCGTGTCACGCCAGGCTGAAGTTAATCATTCACGACTTTGGAGAGGACAGGGCAGGATTTGTGTCGTGTTTGTTCTTGTCATGCTGTCGATTGCTCCCCCCGGCGGCTGACGGCCCCCCAGCTGGGCCGCTGGCGCCTGACCCCCCAGCTGGGCCGCTGGCGCCTGGCCCCCCAGCTGGGCCGCTGGCGCCCGGCCAGGGTACATAGCAGATAAGGTACGGAAAGATTCATCTGAATGTGTGTGTGTTTAGGCCATCGCTCCTCTCCTGGAGAACAACCACCCCCCGCCTCACCTGTGCGAGTTCTTCTGCAAGGTGAGCTCTTGCTCTGCAGTCGTGGTCGGCCCCCGTCCGTCCGACGCCTGCTGATGATGTCATCTGTGTTGCAGCACTGTCGGGAGCGCCCCCGCTCGATGGTGGTGATTGAAGTGTTCACGCCTGTGGTGCAGAGAATCCTCAAGCATAACATGGTGAGGAGAGTTCAGAGGGGGGGGGCATCTTAGCGTTCCCTTCCAGCGTTCAGAGGGGGGGGGCATCTTGGCGTTCCCTTCCGGCGTTCAGAGGGGGGGGGGGCATATTAGCGTTCCCTTCCAGCGTTCAGAGGGGGGGTGGCATCTTAGCGTTCCCTTCCAGCGTTCAGAGGGGGGGGGGGGGGGCATCTTAGCGTTCCCTTCCAGCGTTCAGAGGAGGGGGGTATCTTAACGTTCCCTTCCAGCGTTCAGAGGGGGGGGGGGCGATATTAGCGTTCCCTTCCAGCGTTCAGAGGGGGGGGGGGTATCTTAGCGTTCCCTTCCAGCGTTCAGAGGGAGGGGGGCATCTTGGCTTTACCTTCCAGTGCCCCCAGTGTTCAGAGGGAGGGGGCATCTTAGCGTTTCATTCCTTCCTTTAGGAGGGCCCTGGGGGCCACGGGGGGTTGAGGGTGCAAACATTACGCCTTAATGTTAAGCAGCGATGTTTAAAAGTGTACAAAGTCAATGAAAACAGCAACAAATGTTATTTTTTTATTGACCACGTATTCTCGAGTCCGTTGTTTTAGCATCCTTTTATTCATTCATTTTCTTGGCTGCTTTATTTGCCTTCGGGCCACGGGGTTGCTGGGGCCAATCCCAGCTGGCGAGGGGCGGGGCACACCCCAGAAGCGTCGCCAGCGCAACCACTCGCTCAATATCCTAAGATACCAGTGAAATGTTCCAGTCAGGTGTTTCCACACGTTTACGCATTTACACGTTTACGCATTTACACGTTAACGCATTTATGCATTTACACGTTTATGCATTTACACGTTTACACATTTACGCATTTACACGTTTACACATTTACACGTTAACGCATTTATGCATTTACACGTTTATGCATTTACACGTTTACACATTTACGCGTTTACACGTTTACACATTTACACGTTAACGCATTTATGCATTTACACGTTTATGCATTTACACGTTTACGCATTTACACGTTTACACATTTACAGGTTTACGCATTTACACATTTACACGTTAATGCATTTACACGTTTACACATTTACAAGTTTACGCATTTACACATTTACACGTTAACGCATTTACACGTTTACACATTTACAAGTTTACGCATTTACAAGTTTATGCATTTATACGTTTACAGGTTTACGCATTTACACGTTTACACATTTACACGTTAACGCGTTTATGCATTTACACGTTTATGCATTTACACGTTTACGCATTTACAGGTTTACGCATTTACACATTTACACGTTAATGCATTTACACGTTTACAAGTTTACGCATTTACACATTTACACGTTAACGCATTTACACGTTTACACATTTACAAGTTTACGCATTTACAAGTTTATGCATTTATACGTTTACACGTTTACGCATTTACAGGTTTACGCATTTACAGGTTTACGCATTTACAGGTTTACGCATTTACAGGTTTACACGTTTACGCATTTACACGTTTACGCATTTACACGTTTACGCATTTACACGTTTACGCATTTACACGTTTACGCATTTACACGTTTACGCATTTACACATTTACACGTTTACGCATTTAAACGTTTACGCATTTACACGTTTACGCATTTACACGTTTACGCATTTACACGTTTCCACGTTTACGCATTTACACGTTTCCACGTTTACGCATTTACACGTTTACGCATTTACACGTTTACGTGTTTACGCATTTACATGTTTACGCATTTACACGTTTACGCATTTACACGTTTACGCATATACACGTTTACGCATTTACACGTTTACGCATTTACACGTTTACGGATTTACACGTTTACGCGTTTACACATTTACGCGTTTACGCATTTACACGTTAATGCATTTATGCATTTACACATTTACGTATTTACACGTTTACGCGTTTACACGTTTACGCATTTACACGTTAACGCATTTATGCATTTACGCATTTACACGTTTACGCGTTTACACGTTTACGCGTTTACACGTTTACGCGTTTACACGTTTACGCATTTACACGTTTACGCGTTTACACGTTTACACGTTTACCGCTGTGCTTGCTGGTTTGCAGGATTTTGGAAAGTGCCCTCGACTGCGTCTCTTCACTCAGGAGTACATCCTGGCTCTCAATGAGCTGAATGCTGGGATGGAGGTCGTAAAGAAGTTTGTGCACAGGTAGGAGACCTTCATGCGCAATGGCAGACTGCTGATATCTGGACATGGGGAAGGCGTGGCCTATTACCATTGGCTGCTGGTAGTATGTCCTGTCTGCTTCTGGTTGATGTCATACCCAAAAGTTATTGATTGATCAACATCGAGACTCCCCAGTAAATATAAAAGTGTGCAACATGCAACGTACTTAAAACCGTTTGATGCATACAGATGTGGAACCTTCAGCATCTGGTCCAGCCCTAGACTCTCACCTGCCTATGTGTGTGTTTGTGTGTGTTGCAGCATGCATGGCCCAACAGGGCAGTGCCCTCACCCACGTGTCCTGCCCAACCTGGTGGCAGTGTGTCTTGCTGCCATTTACTCCTGCTATGAGGAGTTCATCAACAGGTCAGTCCGTTCCTCATCTTCTTCACGTTCGCCTTCTGATCATTTCAAGGTTGTTCCTTTAGTTTTCCTTTTTCATGACTCCTCCTTTCGGAATCCTCTATCAGTGGACCTTTAATCTGAATGTTCATTGCTTTAGAGATGTGTGGAGTCTGCTCCCGGCTCGCCGGAAGGTGCACGAATCCTTTTTGTGTCCCTGAACTTGGGATCCAAGCAGAATGAAGAGAACCCCGGAGGTTCCCAGTTTGTGTGTAGCGTTCAGGTCAACACGCGCTGACCTGTGAGACATGATGTCCCTGCGTCTGCATTTAGTGTCTCCTACTTTGGATTGCTGCTTGAGTTCTGTGATTATAAGAAGCCCATCTTTTCCAGACATCCAGAGAGGGGGCGGGGGGGTACGGCACGTTGATGACTGGTTTGCTGGCTGTGCCTTTGTTAACCGAAACCATTCATGAGTTATCGATCATTATTCTGGGTGTGGTCTTTATCGGGTCTTGGCGAACGTGTCAATGGCTGAAGACTCGTTTTTTTGTTTACCTGTCCATTTCGTCATGTGTCAGATTGATCTCGTGCCGGTGTACTGGTGTTACTGGTTTGTCTCAGCACCTGTGAGGTGAACGAACGACCCGGAGCAGCCAGTTTACCCAGAATGCTGCTTTCTCTAAATGTTAAATATGGTTCATACAGAAATCAATAGGAATAAAAAACAGCTGCGGTCCGCTGGACAGTTTAGACCCATCCTGAATTGATCTGGGTGAAAAGGTGGATTTTTGATGATTAGCATTCAACATTTGTGTCTAATAATAGTTGCCTAATAATTAATTTTAATATAAATGCTGCTGTTTCCGTGGAGCGAGTTCCATTGGGGCGTTTTGTTGTAGGGAACAGGTCGTCTCGTCTCATTAGCATCATCTTCTTCGCTTCGTTTGCCCCAGAACTGAAAGCACACAAACGGGAATCACTCTGGTAGTCGTGCCTCCTGGCTCTGACTCTCACCTCCCTTGGAGTCCAGTCTGGTGTAACCGTTTCTACTCCTGGCTCTGACTCTCAGCTCTCTTGGAGACCAGTCTGGTGTGACCGTTTCTACTCCTGGCTCTGACTCTCACCTCCCTTGGAGACCAGTCTGGTGTAACCGTTTCTACTCCTGGCTCTGACTCTCACCTCTCTTGGAGACCAGTCTGGTGTAACCGTTTCTACTCCTGGCTCTGACTCTCAGCTGCCTTGGAGTCCAGTCTGGTGTAACCGTTTCTACTCCTGGCTCTGACTCTCAGCTCTCTTGGAGACCAGTCTGGTGTAACCGTTTCTACTCCTGGCTTTGACTCTCAGCTGGCTTGGAGTCCAGTCTGGTGTAACCGTTTCTACTCCTGGCTCTGACTCTCAGCTCTCTTGGAGACCAGTCTGGTGTAACCGTTTCTACTCCTGGCTCTGACTCTCACCTCTCTTGGAGACCAGTCTGGTGTAACCGTTTCTACTCCTGGCTCTGACTCTCACCTCTCTTGGAGACCAGTCTGGTGTAACCGTTTCTACTCCTGGCTCTGACTCTCAGCTGCCTTGGAGTCCAGTCTGGTGTAACCGTTTCTACTCCTGGCTCTGACTCTCAGCTGCCTTGGAGTCCAGTCTGGTGTAACCGTTTCTACTCCTGGCTCTGACTCTCAGCTCTCTTGGAGTCCAGTCTGGTGTAACCGTTTCTACTCCTGGCTCTGACTCTCAGCTCCCTTGGAGTCCAGTCTGGAGTAACCGTTTCTACTCCTGGCTCTGACTCTCAGCTCTCTTGGAGACCAGTCTGGTGTAACCGTTTCTACTCCTGGCTCTGACTCTCAGCTGCCTTGGAGTCCAGTCTGGTGTAACCGTTTCTACTCCTGGCTCTCACTCTCAGCTCTCTTGGAGACCAGTCTGGTGTAACCGTTTCTACTCCTGGCTCTGACTCTCAGCTGCCTTGGAGACCAGTCTGGTGTAACCGTTTCTACTCCTGGCTCTGACTCTCACCTCCCTTGGAGACCAGTCTGGTGTAACCGTTTCTACTCCTGGCTCTGACTCTCACCTCTCTCTGAGTCCAGTCCGGTGTAACCGTTTCTACTCCTGGCTTTGACTCTCAGCTGGCTTGGAGTCCAGTCTGGTGTAACCGTTTCTACTCCTGGCTCTGACTCTCAGCTTTCTTGGAGACCAGTCTGGTGTAACCGTTTCTACTCCTGGCTCTGACTCTCAGCTGCCTTGGAGACCAGTCTGGTGTAACCGTTTCTACTCCTGGCTCTGACTCTCACCTCCCTTGGAGTCCAGTCTGGTGTAGCCGTTTCTACTCCTGGCTCTGACTCTCAGCTCTCTTGGAGACCAGTCTGGTGTAACCGTTTCTACTCCTGGCTCTGACTCTCAGCTGCCTTGGAGTCCAGTCTGATGTAACCGTTTCTACTCCTGGCTCTGACTCTCAGCTGCCTTGGAGTCCAGTCTGGTGTAACCGTTTCTACTCCTGGCTCTGACTCTCAGCTCTCTTGGAGACCAGTCTGGTGTAACCGTTTCTACTCCTGGCTCTGACTCTCAGCTGCCTTGGAGTCCAGTCTGGTGTAACCGTTTCTACTCCTGGCTCTCACTCTCAGCTCTCTCTGAGTCCAGTCCGGTGTAACCGTTTCTACTCCTGGCTCTGACTCTCAGCTGCCTTGGAGACCAGTCTGGTGTAGCCGTTTCTACTCCTGGCTCTGACTCTCACCTCCCTTGGAGACCAGTCTGGTGTAACCGTTTCTACTCCTGGCTCTGACTCTCAGCTGCCTTGGAGACCAGTCTGGTGTAGCCGTTTCTACTCCTGGCTCTGACTCTCACCTCCCTTGGAGACCAGTCTGGTGTAACCGTTTCTACTCCTGGCTCTGACTCTCAGCTGCCTTGGAGACCAGTCTGGTGTAGCCGTTTCTACTCCTGGCTCTGACTCTCACCTCCCTTGGAGACCAGTCTGGTGTAACCGTTTCTACTCCTGGCTCTGACTCTCACCTCTCTCTGAGTCCAGTCCGGTGTAACCGTTTCTACTCCTGGCTCTGACTCTCAGCTCTCTTGGAGACCAGTCTGGTGTAACCGTTTCTACTCCTGGCTCTGACTCTCAGCTCTCTTGGAGACCAGTCTGGTGTAACCGTTTCTACTCCTGGCTCTGACTCTCACCTCTCTTGGAGTCCAGTCTGGTGTAACCGTTTCTACTCCTGGCTCTGACTCTCAGCTCTCTTGGAGACCAGTCTGGTGTAACCGTTTCTACTCCTGGCTCTGACTCTCAGCTCTCTTGGAGTCCAGTCTGGTGTAACCGTTTCTACTCCTGGCTCTGACTCTCAGCTGCCTTGATGTCCCCTCAGGTCATCTCTGTTGTTTAATCACCTGCTCTACCTGCTTCCTTTCTCTGCAGTCGGGACAACTCCCCGAGCCTAAAGGAGATCCGAAACGGTTGCCAGCAGCAGAACGACCGCAAACCTCCGATGCCACTTCGCCTACTCCGCACGGAGCCTCCCACGCCGCCCCCGACCACCCTCCTCCCCCTCTCTCCCAGTGCCAGTCCTTTGCAGCCACCTGTCACCACCCCATCCATTCCTGCCTCCTCCCCAGCGCCCTCCCTGCCCCTCTCCCCTCCTCCCTCTATCGTCAACTCCAGTGAGATCCTGGTCGAGCTGGAGCGAAACAACAACTCTACCAACACCAAGAGGAAGGGGGCGCCGTCGCGCGGCGACAGCGAGCCCAACCTCATTGACTGTCTGCTGGTCAGTCCGGCCGTCAACACGCTGTCCATCCAGCTGCCTTCACAGGCTGACCGAGTCCTGGGCTGCTTTGCGCTCATCCTCAAGATGTTGTAAGTTGACAGAGGAATCGGTCCCTGCTGCTTAGGCTCGGTCTCACGGGTCGGCATTCTGGTTACATTCTGGATACATTTGGGTCAGAGAGAGAGGACGGAACCAGAAATACAGCCGGAGGCTAGTAGTTTACATCCCGCCTGGCTAAATCTATCCGCCACCAACATCTGTACCCAAACTTCAAATATGATATTTCAGTCAGACAACTCCACTTTGAAGTACAGTAATACCTCGACATACGGGCGTTCCGAGTCACGAGTCAACCTGCCAGCAAAATTTTGCTTTGAGATGCGAGTATAAATTTGAGATGTTGACGCTAGATGGCCGAGCGCCGCGAGGGCTCTTCACTCCTTCAGTAATTCTGCCTGTATCTGTGAGTATTCCTGATCTCCGAGGTTCTCCTTGGGAGTGTCCAGGTTGGACAGGATTAGAAATGAGACAATAAGAGGGACAGTGAAGATTAGACGTTTTGAAGACAAGGTCAGAGAGACCAGACTTTGATGGTTTGGACATGTCCAGAGGAGAGACAGGGACTATATCGGTAGAAGGATGCTGAGGATGGAACTGCCAGGGAACAGGACTAGAGGACGACCCAGGAGAAGAGACATGGACGTAGTGAGGGAGGACATGAGAGTGGCTGGTGTTGGGGAGGACGATGCAAATGACAGGGCTAGAGGACGACCCAGGAGAAGAGACATGGACGTAGTGAGGGAGGACATGAGAGTGGCTGGTGTTGGGGAGGACGATGTAAAGGACAGGACTAGAGGACGACCCAGGAGAAGAGACATGGAAGTAGTGAGGGAGGACATGAGAGTGGCTGGTGTTGGGGAGGACGATGCAAAGGACAGGACTAGAGGACAACCCAGGAGAAGAGACATGGACGTAGTGAGGGAGGACATGAGAGTGGCTGGTGTTGGGGAGGACGATGCAAAGGACAGGACTAGAGGACAACCCAGGAGAAGAGACATGGACGTAGTGAGGGAGGACATCAGAGTGGCTGGTGTTGGGGAGGACGATGCAAAGGACAGGGTGAAGTGGAGACGGCTGGGTTGCTGTGGCAACCCCTCAGGGGACATGTAGAAAGAAGAAGAAGGCCGATACCAGAGCTACCGTTTATGTGTCATGTTGTCCACGTTACATGAAGTCCCAGCTCCCTCCAGCATTTGGAATCGTCCGTCCCCGTTCTCTGACCTGTTACATGTTGACCTTCTCATGGTCTCATACGTAGACATCATGAGGTGTCCATGCCTGCATACTTTTACTTTGATCAGCCTCTTATCCTTGTAATTAAAAAGTCAAATCTGGGATGCTGACGTGTTCGTTTCTAACGAACTAATCAGTTCTGCGTTCGGGTGAAGGAGGGGACAACGTTACGGTCAGCATGCATGAACCCCTCCTACCAAACACGATGTCCTAAAACGCCATGCTATCTGTACCTTTGTCATGTCTTTGATGCTGCTCTACTCGCCGTTCAGGGCCTGCGTCACCTGAGCACGCCTCCGCTCTGTCGTTCTGCTCGTCAGCCTCAAGCGTGCAGGCGACGCCCTCCTTTCCGCGTTGACTCACTTCATCGCTGTCCCTTTGTTTGTCTGTCTGACTGTCAGGTCGGACTACGATGACTGGAGACCTGCTCTGGCCAGCCTGCTGCAGCCCATCCCCTTCCCTAAAGAGTGAGTAATCACACGCATGTTCCTCAACACGGGCCTGGATGATGTCAGCGAGGTGCGCGTGACGGTGACGGCACCATTGGAGTGTACTGCGTTAGATTCTGCTATTGTATCACAATAGAACCCGCCTGAGGGGTGAGGGGCACGGCTAGGCTACATCGTCTTTGCTACCAATTAGGCCTCATTCAGGACTTCAGTGCAAATCAAAGGGACAAAGACAGAGAGTAAGTCTGTCCTGTAGGCGTGGCTGCACATTTTGGAGCTAAATATAGACTCAGTGTGGGCAGGACTCCACATCTACCTGAGAAAACACCTGCCAAACGCAAAGTACCGTCTGACTAAATGCTGTGTGCTGCGCTTAGCTGCTAATATTAATACAATTCAATTCAGTTTTATTTCTCTAGCTCCAGATCATAACAGGAAGTCATCTCAGGGCTTTACAGGATTAGCAGGGAGAGACAGAACCCAACTTGACCCACAAGAGAAAGAACTCTGGAGACAGGAGGCAAGGAAAAACTTCCCTTAACAGGCAGAAACCTTGGACAGAACCTAGGCTCATGGTGGACGGCCATCTGTGTGTGTGTGTGTGTGTGAGAGAGAGAGAGAGAACATCTGCACAGCAAGGTACTGACTAAAGAGCTGCTATATAAAGCTATAATGCTAATGCTAGCGATATAAAGCTATAATGCTAATGCTAGCGATATAAAGCTATAAATGCTAATGCTAGCGATATAAAGCTATAAATGCTAATGCTAGCGATATAAAGCTATAGATGCTAATGCTAGCGACGTGAACATCAGCGGTGAGGGACACAGGTCCAGGTTCTGCAGCACCACGGACAGAAGGACCTGAAAGAGAGAGAGGGACAAACAGCGGGAGAGAGAGAACAAGACTACAGGGGAGAGAGAGAGATTACTGACATATATTTATAACATGAATAACCAGATAAAGAGGGAGGGGCTCAGTGTGTCATGATGTTAAGCCACCAGTGCTGCCTAATGACAGCAGATTGATTATATTGATTACTGCATCGATTAGTTATAAGCTTTGTTAAAAAGGAAAGTCTTTAGTCTACTCTTGAACACAGAGATGGCGTGTGTGTAGCGTGTGTGTAGCGTGTGTGTAGCATGTGTCTAGCCAATAAGACTACACACGATCTGCTGGATGAAGGCGTAGGACTGGACATTTCACCTGGTTGCACTGAAATACTGAGCTGTGTGTGACGCAGGTACGCATCATTGTACGAGTGTTACACAAATACAAGCAGTAAAATATGTGTTTTCATGTAGTCGAGAGAATCCTTAATGGTAGTACTACAGTCGTATACTGTGTGTCTCTGATGGTGAAGGACACACTTCTGACTACCTGCATCTCCTCGGGCACACCGATGTGTCCCGGGGGGCCCTCGGGGGGGGGGGGGGGGCTTGGGGGGCCCTGGGACCGAGCTGTTGACGTGGGTGAGGTACCTCACCATGCCTCCGGGAACTGGAAAGCAGCTTCTCCACCTCCGGGGAGCCTCCTCTAATTGGCCGTAGCAGCCTCAGGCCTGACTTGTGATTGTCTGGCGGAGACACGCCTTCCTTCGCGTGGACGACTTGTTTACGCGGCGCTTACCTGCGCCACCGTTACCTGGTCAATGGCTGCAAGCGTCATGAGGAAGGGCAACAATACTCCCCAGCAGGGGCTGTAATGAGACACACGCACACACACTCTCACACACACACTCTCACACTCACACTCACACACTCTCACACACTCTCACGCACACTCTCACTCACACTCTCACTCACTCTCTCTCACACACACACACACACACTCTCACACACACTCACTCACTCTCTCACACACTCATACACTCTCACACACACACTCATACACTCTCACACTCACTCTCACACACACTCTCACACACACTCACACTCTCACACACACTCTCACACACTCGCACACTCTCACACACACTCTCACTCTCACACACTCTCACACTCGCATCAACTGATGTTTTTCTCCCATTTGCTTTTTCCCTTAAGTAGGGTGAGATCAATTCCATTCAGTGCGTCCCTCTCAGTGCGTCCCTCTCAGTGCGTCCCTCTCAGCGCGTCCCTCTCAGTGCGTCCCTCTCAGTGCGTCCCTCTCAGTGCGTCCCTCTCAGTCTGTCCGTCTAAGCATGCATCAAACGTGTTTGTCCTATTTCTTCGTCTCACGTCTTCTCTGCTTCTCCTTCCTCTTCCTCCAGGGCTCTAGCACATGCCAAATTTACAAGGTAAGTGAGTCGGACACCTTCAATCCACTTTACAGCTAAAGTTTTGTTGCAGTCTGACGACAATCGGCTGTTTCTGTCTGATCAGGGAACTCAAGTATGTCATCCAGAGGTTTGCAGAGGACCCAAGGCAGGAGGTGAGTGTGTGTCTGTGTGTAGGTAGGGAGGTGAGTGTGTGTTGGTGTGTGGGTACGGAGGTGAGTGTGTGTTGGTGTGTAGGTAGGTAGGGAGGTGAGCGTGTGCGTGCCTGTGTGTGTGTGTGTGTGTGTGTGTCTGTTCCAGGTTCATTCGTGTCTCATCTGCGTACGCTCTCGTAAAGACGTGCGTGTGTGTGTGTGTGTGTGTGTGTGCGTGTCTGTTCCAGGTTCACTCGTGTCTCCTCAGCGTACGCTCTGGTAAAGACGGCTGGTTTCAGCTCTACAGTCCAGGGGGCGTGGCCTGTGATGATGATGGGGAGCTCTTTGCCAGTATGGTGAGTGTCCTCACACGGTGCTGTAGCTCATGGTAGCTAACGCTAACGAGGTGACCTTCGCCTCCTCCTCTTCGTCACCCGTAGGTTCACATCCTGATGGGCTCCTGCTACAAGACCAAGAAGTTCCTGCTGTCTCTGGCGGAGAACAAGCTGGGCCCCTGCATGCTGCTGGCCCTGCGGGGGAACCGGACCATGGTGGAGGCACGTAGCGCCGCGTGGCGCCGTCGCCTGTTCACCGGGCGTCGTGCTAAAAGCAGAATTGTGTTGTTGTGAGATCACCTGAAAACAAGAACGAGTCAAACTGCCAACCATAAAGTCTGTGTGCGTGTGCGTGTGCGTGTGCGTGTTCAGATCCTGTGTCTGATGCTGGAATACAACATCATCGAGAACAAAGATACGCAGCTGCAGATCATCTCCACCCTGGAGAGCACGCTGGTGGGACTCCGCATGTACGAGCAGCTCTGTGAGCGGCAGAGAGAGCTGAAGGAGCTGGTGCGTCTCACACACACACACACACACACACACACACACCTACACACACCTACACACACACCTACACACACACACCTACACACACACACACCTACACACACACACACCTACACACACACACACCTACACACACCTACACACACACACCTACACACACACACACACACCTACACACACACACACACCTACACACACACACACACACACCTACACACACCTACACACACACACACACACCTACACACACACACCTACACACACACACACACACCTACACACACACCTACACACACACACACCTACACACACACACACACACACACACACACACCTACACACACACACCTACACACACCTACACACACACACACACACCTACACACACACACACACCTACACACACACACACACACACACCTACGCACACACACCTACACACACACACACACACACACACCTACACACACACACACACACACCTACACACACACCTACACACACACCTACACACACACACCTACACACACACACACCTACACACACACACACACACCTACACACACACACACACACCTACACACACACACACACACACACCTACACACACACACACACACCTACACACACACACACACACACCTACACACACACACACACACACCTACACACACACACACACACACCTACACACACACACACACACACCTACACACACACACACACACACCTACACACACACACACCTACACACCTACACACACACACACACACACACACCTACACACACACACACACACACACACACCTACACACACACACACACACCTACACACACCTACACACACACACACCTACACACACCTACACACACCTACACACACACACACACACACACACACCTACACACACACACACCTACACACACACACACCTACACACACACACACCTACACACACACACACCTACACACACACACACACACACACACACACACACACACCTACACACACCTACACACACACACACACACACCTACACACACCTACACACACACACACCTACACACACCTACACACACACACACCTACACACACACACACCTACACACACACACACACACACACACACACACACCTACACACACACACACACCTACACACACACACACACACACACCTACACACACACACACACACACACCTACACACACACACACACACACACACACCTACACACACACACACCTACACACACCTACACACACACACACCTACACACACCTACACACACACACACCTACACACACACCTACACACACACACACACCTACACACACACACACACACACCTACACACACACCTACACACACCTACACACACACACACACACACCTACACACACACCTACACACACACCTACACACACACCTACACACACACACACACCTACACACACACACACACCTACACACACACACACACCTACACACACACACACACCTACACACACACACACCTACACACACACACACACCTACACACACCTACACACACACACACGCACCTACACACACACACCTACACACACACACACACCTACACACACACACCTGCACACACACACCTGCACACACACACCTGCACACACACACGCAACAGACACACACCTACACACAGACACACACACACACCTACACACACACACACACACACACCTACACACACACCTACACACACACCTACACACACCTACACACACACACACACCTACACACACACCTACACACACACCTACACACACACCTACACACACCTACACACCTACACACACACACACCCACACACACACGCAACAGACACACACCTACACACAGACACACACACAGACACACCTACATACACACACACCTACACACACACCTACACACACACCTACACACACCTACACACCTACACACACACACACCCACACACACACGCAACAGACACACACCTACACACAGACACACACACAGACACACCTACATACACACACACCTACACACCCACACACACACACACACACACACGCAACAGACACACACCTACACACAGACACACACACAGACACACCTACACACACACACACGCAACACACACACACACCTACACACCCACACACACACACACACACACGCAACAGACACACACCTACACACAGACACACACACAGACACACCTACACACACACACACACGCAACACACACACACACACTTACACCCACCCACACCTACATACACACACACGCAACACACACCTACACACACCTACACACACACCTAAACACACACACACACCTATACACACACGCACACACCTACACACACGCAACACACAAACACACCTACACACACACACACACCTACACACACACACACACCTACACACACACACACACACCTACACACACACAACACGCAACACACAAACAAAGAGGATGATGTTAGTTCGTTAGCATCTTAGCCGTTAGCATCTTAGCGAGCCTGAGCGAAGCTCAACTGGAGGAGACCCCACGTCTGCTCAGAGTAGCTGCTACGTCTCTGCAGCCTGCTAGAAGTGATTGATTAGTTCAGCACGTTATTGTTATTGTTGATGTGCTAACTTACAGCACTTTATATGGGCCTAATTTGGAGATTAACAACAGAACTCAGCAATACTCCCCCTGGTGGTGGAAACTAGATGTTGCAGGCAGCACTGAGGACGAGCAGAATGTAAATATCTGCATCTGTTCAAGTCTGTTAAAACATTCAATGACTCTATAGAGATACTGTTTGTTATATATTCATCTGTTAACAATGTAATGAATTTAAATGAAAATATGAAAAATGTTTCAGTGAGATTAAAAAAGAGATTAATTACTTACGGATCATAATTAAATAATCCCTCTAAAAAATGTTTTATCTTGACAATAACAAAACCATTAATTGTAAATGTAAATCCTAAAACCATATTGTTTCTGTCTTATTCTTATTAATAAGTGGTTGACTAAATGATTAATTTATGTGTGATGCTTATTTGCTCTGTGAAACATTTTCATATTAATTTTCACTTCAGATTTGACGCTTTTTGTGGCTTTAAATGCGACATTTTCTTTCACATTTCAATAGTTTTTTCCTCTCCAGTCGAAGACAATGTTTTTATCATTCTGTTGAAATGACACCATTATTATTAAAGTTCTGTAAACTACCCTGACCTGAATGTATGTGTGCTGTGCTCACACACGCCACCTAGTGTGTGAAAAGCCTCCTGCAGTCATAGAGCTCAGGCGGCTTTTTTCTGTTTGTCTCTTCAGCAAAGAAAAGGAGGCCCCACCCGGCTGACGCTGCCGTCCAAGTCCACGGTGAGATCCCACGACCCCACTCGAGGGTTTCCGTAGTTTAAGGCCGTCCGCTCTGTAGTTTAAGGCCGTCCGCTCGGTAGTTTAAGGCCGTCCGCTCGGTAGTTTAAGGCCGTCCGCTCGGTAGTTTAAGGCCGTCCGCTCGGTAATTTAAGGCCGTCCGCTTGGTAGTTTAAGGCCGTCCGCTCGGTAGTTTAAGGCCGTCCGCTCGGTAGTTTAAGGCCGTCCGCTCGGTAGTTTAAGGCCGTCCACTTGGTAATTTAAGGCCGTCCGCTCGGTAGTTTAAGGCCGTCCGCTCGGTAGTTTAAGGCCGTCCGCTCGGTAGTTTAAGGCAGTCCACTTGGTAGTTTAAGGCCGTCCACTCGGAGGCTGTCCACTCGGTAGTTTAAGGCCGTCCACTCTGTAGTTTAAGGCCGTCCGCTCGGTAGTTTAAGGTCGTCCACTCTGTAGTTTAAGGCCGTCCGCTCGGTAGTTTAAGGCCGTCCGCTCGGTAGTTTAAGGCCGTCCGCTCGGTAGTTTAAGGCCGTCCACTCGGTAGTTTAAGGCCATCCACTCGGAGGCTGTCCACTCGGTAGTTTAAGGCCGTCCACTCGGTAGTTTAAGGCCGTCCGCTCGGTAGTTTAAGGCCGTCCGCTCGGTAGTTTAAGGCCGTCCGCTCGGTAGTTTAAGGCCGTCCACTCGGTAGTTTAAGGCCGTCCACTCGGTAGTTTAAGGCCGTCCGCTCGGTAGTTTAAGGTCGTCCACTTGGTTGTTTAAGGTCGTCCGCTCGGTAGTTTAAGGCCGTCCGCTCGGTAGTTTAAGGCCGTCCACTTGGAGGCCGTCCACTCGGAGGCTGTCCACTTGGTAGTTTGATGATGATGATGAATATATTTATTAGATAGAATGTTAGAGTACAAGTACAGTCACACAGTAGCATGTATTACAGTACAAGTACAGTCACACAGTAGCATGTATTACAGTACAAGTACAGTCACACAGTAGCATGTATTACAGTACAAGTACAGTCAAACAGTAGCATGTATTACAGTACAAGTACAGTCACACAGTAGCATGTATTACAGTACAAGTACAGTCAAACATCCTGTCTAAGAGGAGCATTTCTAAAAAGCCCTTGCGGTTTTGTTTCCGTTGAAAGTCCTTCGTACATAAATCATCCACAATTAACAATACAAATTTAACAATACAAATAAAAATAAAACCAATATTAAATTACACAATTGATGCAACGTAACATTAGAAAAACAAAAAGAAAATGATTTTACACCGCCAGTGCAAACTAACAATTAATCTAAAATAAATTACACCACTGATGCAAAATGACAATAAATAACTTACATAAATTACAATAAATGACTAAAGCAATTAATACGTGCAACGTAGGTGGACAAAAAAAAAGGGGGGGGGGGGGTTTGATCCGGAGAGAGTCGTGATTACTATCTCCGTTTCTGCCCCCCTAAAAGGTGTATCTTTAGGGCCTTTTTGAAGGAGGCCAAAGAGGTGCATGTTTTGAGGGCAGGAGTCAAACTGTTCCACCCTTGGGGGCAGTATTGTAAAAAGATGATTTACCCATGTTGGTCCTATAGGAGGGGGTAATCAGGTTGTTGTTTGAGCTCCCTCTAGTGTTGTGGCTGTGGGTGTCACTAAATCTGTGGAGGTGTTTATTCAGGTATGCAGGGATTGAGGGGACTGAGGGCAGAGCTGCATTGACTATTTCAAATGCCAATCCCATTTTGAGTTGTTTAACCCTGTCTTCTACCCTGAGCCATTTTAGGCTAGCAAAATGTCCAGGAAGAAGGTGGGTCATGGGCCCCAGATTGAGGAGTAGCCGAATCAGTTTGTTTTGGGATTGGAGCCTGGTTTTCAGGGACACTTTGATGTTGTAATACCAGGAGGTGCTAGCATAGTCAAAAAGGGGCTGAACGAGGCTCCAGCAAGAGTCCGGAGACAAAAGCAGACATTCTGCCCAAAAATCTTGTTCTCTGATTGACTTTTTTGATCACCTTAGTTGCCATTCTATCACCAGACAGGTATTTGTCAAGAACACAGCCCAAATAGGTAATCTCTTCTTTGCTGGAGATGACTGTATTATCGACTGTGACCTTGAAATCATCAACATTTATCTCACGTAGAGAGTGTTTAGACCCAAAAAGAATAGATTCTGTTTTACCAAGATGTAGTGACAGTTTGTTATCGGTAAGCCAAGTACGGATTCTGGTGACCTCAGAGCTGAGAGCCTCCTCAACCTGCACTTTGTCCTCTCCCGAAATCAGGAGTGCTGAGTCATCAGCAAACAGGAACAATTTGCAGTTACAGGCAGCACTCATGTCGTTAATGTATAGGAGGAACAGTAACGGCCCTAGAATGCTGCCTTGAGGAACCCCACAGCTCACCGGGAGGGACGAGGACAAGGTTCCGTTTATGTCCACCATTTGTTCTCGTCCCTCAAGGTACGATTTCATCCAGTTTGTTGATGTGCTATCAAAACCAATCGCCCCTAGTTTATTCAATAGGATTGAATGGTTAACGGTGTCAAAGGCCTTCTGGAGGTCCAGCATGACCATGCCGCAGTATTTGCCCGAGTCTACTTCACGCTTGACGTAGTCGGTCAGATATATGAGGCACGTGTCAGTGGAGTGGGATGTTCTGAAGCCTGATTGGAATTCAAAGAGCAGGCTATGCTCGGCGAGGTAGCGGTTGATTTGCTCCTGGATTATTCTCTCCATAACCTTTGAGATGGAACAAAGGATGGAAACAGGGCGGTAGTTGCCAGGTTCTAATTTGTTCCCTTTTTTATACAGAGGGATAACCCGCGCCGTCTTGAATTCCTGTGGGACGTGGCACTGATTGATGGATAAATTTATCAGATGGGTTACCACGGGGGCGATAGAGACAGCTGCGTCTCTGAGGAACCGGGTGGGTATGTGGTCGAGGCCTGTGGCCTTGTTAGGTTGAAGGGCAATTAGTTTTTTTAGCACATCAACAGTATTTACAGGTGTGAAAGAGAAAGTGTCCTTTTTAGCACCTAGCTTCTCATAGTGAGTCTGGATGTGGTCAGAACCGTACAGACCTGAATGCGGGGGGAGTTTGCTGACCAACAGGGGGCAATAGTGGTGAAAAAGCTGTTAAAACAATTTGCTACCACCAACCTGTCGGTCTGGAGCGAACCACTTGAGTTAATGCAGATATTACTGGTTTTTGTTTGGAGTCTGTTGCTGCAGCCTAATTGTTTCAGGGCCTCCCACAGTTTTTGTGGGTTGCTTTTGTTTGCCTCAATGTTCTCATTTAAGAAATTCTTTTTGGCATTTTTTATCATTTTGTTAACTTCATTGCGTAGTTTTCTGCTTTTTTCAAGTAGTTCCTCGTCGTTGGTTTTTCTGTACTCAGAGTAACATTTGTTTCTGAGCTTGATGGCATTCAATATTTCCCCCTTCATCCAAGGTTCTGTACGGGCTCTGACCCGAACAGCAGTTATGGGCGCTATCTTATCGATTACGGACAGAAATGCAGATTTAAAGGAAGACCAGGTCCCCTCGACAGAGGCGGAGTTTAAAGTTTCAGACCAATCAGTTTCCTCCAGCGCTGTTGTTAGAGCTTCTGGGGAGTAATGCTTCATGGTTCTGCAGTTGATTGTGGATCAATGAGCTGCAGGTCTATGAATTTTACGAGTGCAGAAGATCATGTTGTGATCACTTAGATTGCACTCGATGACACCACTGTTTTTGATTCTAGATTTGTCCGATGTCAGGATTAGGTCTATGATGGTTCTAGAGGTGGTGCTTATCCTTGTAAATTTCTGAATCAGCTGGGTAAAGTTATGCAGATTACAGAAGCTGCTGAAGGATTTGAAAGTCGGGGTGTCTTTCCGAAGGACATTGGTGTTATAATCTCCTATCAGAATGACCTCCGAGCTTCCCAAGCCGATCACATGCTTCTCCAACAAATCATAGAATGAATTTTGGTCTGGGGGTCTGTACACTGCGCCAATGACCAGAGGTTTAGCTCTGGGATAAATGATCTTTACCCAGACAGACTCTGTGTCTGTTCCTAGTTCTGGTAGAACGGTGAAGTTGAGGTCTGATCTGACGTAGATGCAGACCCCGCCCCCATGACGGTCCCTGTCCTTCCTGATAACAGTGTAACCCTTAATCTCAATCTCAGTGTCTTTACAAGAATCATCCAGTTTGGTTTCAGAAAAGGAGAGAATTCCAACCTTACCGTTGCCAAACATCGATGTTAACTCGGACATCTTGGATTTGCATGTCAAGCTGTTCACGTTGAGATGAATAATGTGAAGACCTCTCCCCGAGAAAATGTTATTCATATCTTCCGTGGAGTAGAAGCCTTTGTTATTCACTGTCTCTGGGGGGGACGCTGGGGGGAGGAGGGGGTATCGATGGGGGGGTATTGTCCGCCGGTGAATGGGGTAGGGTGGGGCCGTTGGGCAGGAGGGGGGCGCTGGGGTGGCGGTATCGATCGTAAACAAAGGGAATGGCCGACCGATACCTGGGGGGGGAGTGCAGCTGGGGGGTGGGAGTGCAGCTGGTGTTCTCAGGCGTTGCTTCGTGGCGAAAAACTCCGGGGGAACAATCCGCATTTCCGAGGCCTCTGCTCGATGTGACCCTGTCTGTGTTTCCAGGGCGGTGGGGGAAGCCCCTTCCGTCACCGTGACGTATCTGCGCCGGGGGAATTCCGTGACGCGCCGTCGCGCGTTGGCTGCATCCCTCGGCGCGAAGTGCCGGAAGTGAAAACAGGGAGAACGCTTGCGCTGCTCCTTCTCCGTCTTGCTGCTGGGGGGGTTCGGTGGTGGGCGATGTGGCGTTTGCCTGGGTTGTCCTCGGGAGGTTTGTCGTGAAGTCCTCGGGGCGCGGCCTCCACGTGTCGCTGCTCCAGATGTTGTGAGCGGCGACGAAGGCTGAGTCGAACGGCGTCATCGTGAACCGTCCGTTTAAGGCCGTCCGCTCGGTAGTTTAAGGCCATCCGCTCGGTAGTTTAAGGCCGTCCGCTCGGTAGTTTAAGGCTGTCCACTCGGTAGTTTAAGGTCGTCCGCTCGGTAGTTTGAGGTCGTTCGCTCGGTAGTTTAAGGTTGTCCACTTGGTAGTTTAAGGTCGTCCGCTCGGTAGTTTAAGGCCGTCCACTTGGTAGTTTAAGGCCGTCCACTTGGAGGCCGTCCACTCGGTGGCTGTCCACTCGGTAGTTTAAGGCCATCCGCTCGGTAGTTTAAGGCCGTCCGCTCGGTAGTTTAAGGCTGTCCGCTCGGTAGTTTAAGGTCGTCCGCTCGGTAGTTTAAGGTCGTCCGCTCGGTAGTTTAAGGTCGTCCACTTGGTAGTTTAAGGCCGTCCACTTAGAGGCCGTCCACTTGGTAGTTTAAGGCCGTCCACTCGGAGGCTGTCCACTCGGTAGTTTAAGGCCATCCGCTCGGTAGTTTAAGGCCGTCCGCTCGGTAGTTTAAGGCCATCCGCTCGGTAGTTTAAGGCCGTCCGCTCGGTAGTTTAAGGCCGTCCGCTCGGTAGTTTAAGGCCGTCCGCTCGGTAGTTTAAGGCCGTCCACTCGGTAGTTTAAGGCCGTCCGCTTGGAGGCCATCCACTTGGTAGTTTAAGGCCGTCCACTCGGAGGCCGTCCGCTCGGTAGTTTAAGGCCATCCGCTCGGTAGTTTAAGGCTGTCCGCTCGGTAGTTTAAGGCCGTCCACTTGGTAGTTTAAGGCCGTCCACTCGGTAGTTTAAGGTCGTCCGCTCGGTAGTTTAAGGCCGTCCACTCGGTAGTTTAAGGCTGTCCACTTGGTAGTTTAAGGCCGTCCACTCGGAGGCCGTCCACTCTGTAGTTTAAGGCCGTCCGCTCGGTAGTTTAAGGCCGTCCACTCGGAGGTTGTCCACTCGGTAGTTTAAGGCCGTCCACTCGGAGGCTGTCCACTCTGTAGTTTAAGGCTGTCCACTCGGTAGTTTAAGGCCGTCCACTCGGAGGCCGTCCACTCGGTAGCTTAAGGCCGTCCGCTCGGTAGTTTAAGGCCGTCCACTCGGTAGTTTAAGGCCGTCCACTCGGTAGTTTAAGGCCGTCCACTCGGTAGTTTAAGGCTGTCCACTCGGTAGTTTAAGGTCGTCCGCTCGGTAGTTTAAGGCCGTCCACTTGGTAGTTTAAGGCTGTCCACTTGGTAGTTTAAGGCTGTCCACTCAGTAGTTTAAGGCCGTCCACTCAGAGGCCGTCCACTCTGTAGTTTAAGGCCATCCACTTGGTAGTTTAAGGCCGTCCACTCGGAGGTTGTCCACTTGGTAGTTTAAGGCCGTCCACTCGGAGGCCGTCCACTCGGTAGTTTAAGGCTGTCCACTCGGTAGTTTAAGGCCGTCCACTCGGTAGCTTAAGGCCGTCCGCTCGGTAGTTTAAGGCCGTCCACTTGGTAGTTTAAGGCCGTCCACTCGGAGGCTGTCCACTCGGTAGTTTAAGGCCATCCACTCGGAGGCCGTCCACTCGGTAGTTTAAGGCCGTCCACTTGGAGGCCGTCCACTCGGAGGACGTCCACTCTGTAGTTTAAGGCCATCCACTTGGTAGTTTAAGGCCGTCCACTCGGAGGTTGTCCACTTGGTAGTTTAAGGCCGTCCACTCGGAGGCCATCCACTCGGTAGTTTAAGGCTGTCCACTCGGTAGTTTAAGGCCGTCCACTCGGAGGCCGTCCACTCGGTAGCTTAAGGCCGTCCGCTCGGTAGTTTAAGGCCGTCCACTTGGTAGTTTAAGGCCGTCCACTCGGAGGCTGTCCACTCGGTAGTTTAAGGCCATCCACTCTGAGGCCGTCCACTCGGTAGTTTAAGGCCGTCCGCTCGGTAGTTTAAGGCCGTCCACTTGGAGGCCGTCCACTCGGAGGACGTCCACTCGGAGGCCGTCCACTCGGTAGTTTCAGGCCGTCCACTCGGAGGCCGTCCGCTCGGTAGTTTAAGGCTGTCCACTCGGAGGCCGTCCGCTCGGTAGTTTAAGGCCGTCCACTTGGTAGTTTAAGGCCATCCACTCGGTAGTTTAAGGCTGTCCACTCGGAGGCCGTCCACTCGGTAGTTTAAGGCCGTCCACTCGGTAGTTTGAGGCCGTCCATTCGGTAGTTTAAGGCCGTCCACTCGGTAGTTTAAGGCCGTCCACTCGGAGGCCGTCCACTCGGTAGTTTGAGGCCGTCCACTCGGAGGAAGTCCACTCGGTAGTTTAAGGCCGTCCACTCGGTAGTTTAAGGCCGTCCACTCGGTAGTTTAAGGCCGTCCACTCTGTAGTTTAAGGCCGTCCACTCGGAGGACGTCCACTCGGTAGTTTGAGGCCGTCCACTCAGAGGCCGTCCACTCGGTAGTTTAAGGCCGTCCACTCGGTAGTTTAAGGCCGTCCACTCTAGTTTAAGGCCGTCCACTCGGAGGCCGTCCACTCGGTAGTTTAAGGCCGTCCGCTCGGTAGTTTAAGGCCGTCCACTCGGTAGTTTAAGGCCGTCCGCTCGGTAGTTTAAGGCCGTCCGCTCTGTAGTTTAAGGCCGTCCACTCGGAGGCCGTCCGCTCGGTAGTTTAAGGCCGTCCACTCGGAGGACGTCCACTCGGTAGTTTAAGGCCGTCCACTCGGAGGCCGTCCACTCGGAGGACGTCCACTCGGTAGTTTAAGGCCGTCCACTCTGTAGTTTAAGGCCGTCCACTCGGAGGACGTCCACTCGGTAGTTTGAGGCCGTCCACTCGGAGGCCGTCCACTCGGTAGTTTAAGGCCGTCCACTCGGTAGTTTAAGGCCGTCCACTCGGTAGTTTAAGGCCGTCCACTCGGTAGTTTAAGGCCGTCCGCTCGGTAGTTTAAGGCCGTCCACTCGGTAGTTTAAGGCCGTCCGCTCTGTAGTTTAAGGCCGTCCGCTCTGTAGTTTAAGGCCGTCCACTCTGTAGTTTAAGGCCGTCCCCTCGGTAGTTTAAGGCCGTTTTACTGCTTCTGTGCAGGATGCCGACCTGGCCCGTCTGCTGAGTTCAGGTTCCTTCGGGAACTTGGAGAACCTGAGTCTGGCCTTCACCAACGTCACCAGTGCCTGTGCCGAGCAGCTCATCAAGTTGCCTTCACTTAAACAGCTCAACCTGTGGTCCACGCCGGTACGCGCACACACACACATAGACGCACACACGCACACACACATACACGCACGCACACATACACGCACACACACACACACGTACATACACACACACATACACACACACACACGCACGCACACACACACACGTACATACACACACATACATACACACACGCACGCACACACACACACACGTACATACACACACACATACACACACACACACACGTACATACACACACATACGTACACACACGCACGCACACACACACACGTACATACACACACATACATACACACACGCACGTACATACACACACACACACACACACACAGCACCGCCGCTGTGCTCAGTGTCTCACTCCGGTCCTGTCTGTCCCCCCCAGTTCGGGGACGCAGGCTTGCGGCTGCTGTCCGAGCACCTGGCCTGTCTTCAGGTTCTCAACCTGTGTGAGACGCCCGTCACCGACGCCGGCCTGCTGGCGCTCAGCTGTGAGTTAGCGCGGTGAAGCCGACCCGTGTCGGATCGTTCCTAACCGTCATCCTTCGCCTTTTTCCAGCCATGAAGAGTCTTTGCAGTCTGAACATGAACAGCACCAAGCTCACAGCCGACACCTACGAGGACCTGAAGGTACGGCTGAAATCAATACACATGATCGGATGCACCCCAACCCGGAAACATCGATCCGATCAGGACGTGCGCGTTCACGCATGCTAACTTTCGACATGCGCAATTTATACCAAATATACCGGCGATAGTAGAAGAAGAAGCCGCAGCCACTTCCGTTGTAAACACAGCATGGCTCCGCCCCTTCGCTGCTACGCTCCTCCTTTAATGTCTCCAGCAACGTGTTTGCCTTTCGCTCGCTCTGCTTCAGCTAGCTACCGGATTAGCATTAGCGCGTTTAGCTGACGTCACACACGTGCGCGGTAAAGACGGTTTGTGTTTTCATGCGCCCTGATCGGATCATCGATCGGTATAGACCACGCCTCTCCATCGGGATAGAATCTTGATCGGATCGAGCTCGATCGGGTCAGACCGATCCGATTTGGGTGTGTCCATGAAGCATTTCTAATCTGATTAAATGTGTCCGTGTGAACGCAGCCAGTGACGTTTCCGATTTGATTTCCTCTAAACGCTCCGTCTGAACTCGAGACGAGTTATTGATCGTATTTCACCTTCCAGCGCTCGGAGAGCCGAGTTGAGGAACCTCCTTCTGGACATTAGACGAGGACGGCCCGTCTCCCGTCAGGCTCGTGTTCTCTTGTCGACCGGACGTGGCAGAACGTCATCATTTCCTTTCAATACTGCTTTGGATCTGCGTCGATAATGTAATCTGATTACTACTCAGGCTTGTCTCCGTTTGTCTGTCTCTCTGCAGGCCAAGCTGCCCAACCTGAAAGACGTCGATGTTCGGTACACAGAGGCCTGGTGATCAGCCACGCCCACACAGGCCTGGTGATCAGCCACGCCCACACAGGCCTGGTGATCAGCCACGCCCACAGAGGCCTGGTGATCAGCCACGCCCACAGAGGCCTGGTGATCAGCCACGCCCACACAGGCCTGGTGATCAGCCACGCCCACACAGGCCTGGTGATCAGCCACGCCCACACAGGCCTGGTGATCAGCCACGCCCACACAGGCCTGGTGATCAGCCACGCCCACACAGGCCTGGTGATCAGCCACGCCCACACAGGCCTGGTGATCAGCCACGCCCACAGAGGCCTGGTGATCAGCCACGCCCACACAGGCCTGGTGATCAGCCACGCCCACAGAGGCCTGGTGATCAGCCACGCCCACACAGGCCTGGTGATCAGCCACGCCCACACAGGCCTGGTGATCAGCCACGCCCACACAGGCCTGGTGATCAGCCACGCCCACACAGGCCTGGTGATCAGCCACGCCCACACAGGCCTGGTGATCAGCCACGCCCACAGAGGCCTGGTGATCAGCCACGCCCACACAGGCCTGGTTATCAGCCACGCCCACACAGGCCTGGTGATCAGCCACGCCCACACAGGCCTGGTGATCAGCCACGCCCACACAGGCCTGGTGATCAGCCACGCCCACACAGGCCTGGTGATCAGCCACGCCCACACAGGCCTGGTGATCAGCCACGCCCACACAGGCCTGGTGATCAGCCACGCCCACAGAGGCCCGGTGATCAGCCACGCCCACACCCAGAAACGCACGCTG
>NC_090901.1:15749907-15786966 GCF_040956055.1 Brachionichthys hirsutus
GTCCCGCCCCCGAGCGCCGTAACCGGCCCCCCCGTCCTCGCGTCTCCGGCGTCCCGCCCCCGAGCGCCGTGACCGGCCCCCCCGTCCTCGCGTCTCCGGCGTCCCGCCCCCGAGCGCCGTAACCGGCCCCCCCGTCCTCGCGTCTCCGGCGTCCCGCCCCCGAGCGCCGTGACCGGCCCCCCCGTCCTCGCGTCTCCGGCGTCCCGCCCCCGAGCGCCGTAACCGGCCCCCCCGTCCTCGCGTCCCGCCCCCGAGCGCCGTAACCGGCCCCCCGTCCTCGCGTCTCCGGCGTCCCGCCCCCGAGCGCCGTGACCGGCCCCCCCCGTCCTCGCGTCTCCGGCGTCCCGCCCCCGAGCGCCGTAACCGGCCCCCCCGTCCTCGCGTCTCCGGCGTCCCGCCCCCGAGCGCCGTGACCGGCCCCCCCGTCCTCGCGTCTCCGGCGTCCCGCCCCCGAGCGCCGTAACCGGCCCCCCCGTCCTCGCGTCTCCGGCGTCCCGCCCCTGAGCGCCGTGACCGGCCCCCCCGTCCTCGCGTCTCCGGCGTCCCGCCCCCGAGCGCCGTAACCGGCCCCCCGTCCTCGCGTCTCCGGCGTCCCGCCCCCGAGCGCCGTGACCGGCCCCCCGTCCTCGCGTCTCCGGCGTCCGCCCCCGAGCGCGTAACCGGCCCCCGTCGGCGCCCACCCCGTCCTCGCGTCTCCGGCGTCCGCCCCCGAGCGCCGTAACCGGCCCCCCCGTCCTCGCGTCCCGCCCCCGAGCGCCGTAACCGGCCCCCCGTCCTCGCGTCTCCGGCGTCCCGCCCCCGAGCGCCGTGACCGGCCCCCCCGTCCTCGCGTCTCCGGCGTCCCGCCCCCGAGCGCCGTAACCGGCCCCCCGTCCTTGCGTCTCCGGCGTCCCGCCCCCAAAGCGCCTTGACCTGCGTCCCGTCCTCGCATCTCCGGCGTCCCGCCCCCCCCCTCCTCGCGTCTCCTGCGTCCCGGCCCCCCCGTCCTCGCGTCTCCTGCGTCCCGCCCCCGAGCGCCGAAGGCTCACGCGGCGCTTCACATTCCACTCGCTCGCCCAACAGAACGCCTCTCTTTCATGCTCTTTGGCTTTGATTGAAGATTTCGGTCTTTCAAATATTTCATTGGGGAAAAGGAGGCGCTGCGACGTCGGAGACATGAAGACCGGGCCACGCCCACTTCCTCATTCATTCATTCATGCAAAACGAAGTCAGAATAAAAGGTCTGCATCAGCTGAACTGAACGTATTTTTCCAGACACGCGTGCTTTGGTGTTTTGTGTGTTCCTGTATCCTCGTGCATGAAGAGAAGCCCCCCCCCCGTTTGGGGGCTCTGCAGCATCGGTTCCTTTCCTGGTGTTCAGGCCCCCCCGTTGCTGCTTCATGCAGCCGCTGGGACTGCGTCATATTTATCACTCGTCTGTTAAACTCCTGGACTTTGTCCTGAGAACTAATGAAGGACTTTGTGCTCTTTTTTTGCAACATTTAAAACAAAAAGCCAAGGAAGACGGGGCCTGCTAACGGGCCTGCTAACGGGCCTGCTAACGGGCCTGCTAACGGAGCCTGCTAACGGACCTGCTAACGGACCTGCTAACTGACCTGCTAACGGGCCTGCTAACGGGCCTGCTAACGGGCCTGCTAACGGACCTGCTAACGGACCTGCTAATTGACCTGCTAACGGGCCTGCTAACGGGCCTGCTAACGGGCCTGCTAACGGGCCTGCTAACGGACCTGCTAACTGACCTGCTAACGGACCTGCTAACGGACCTGCTAACGGGCCTGCTAACGGGCCTGCTAACGGACCTGCTAACGGGCCTGCTAACGGGCCTGCTAACTGACCTGCTAACGGACCTGCTAACGGACCTGCTAACGGGCCTGCTAACGGGCCTGCTAACTGACCTGCTAACGGACCTGCTAACGGGCCTGCTAACGGACCTGCTAACTGACCTGCTAACGGACCTGCTAACGGACCTGCTAACGGGCCTGCTAACGGGCCTGCTAACGGACCTGCTAACGGGCCTGCTAACGGGCCTGCTAACTGACCTGCTAACGGACCTGCTAACGGACCTGCTAACGGGCCTGCTAACGGGCCTGCTAACTGACCTGCTAACGGACCTGCTAACGGACCTTTTAACGCCCCCCCCCGTTTGTGACATGTAGGCAGCAGCTGGAGCCGGGGACAGGATGCCGTCCACTATGGGACACCTTTGTTTCCGTAGGCTGGAGCCGGGGACAGGGACAGGATGCCGTCCACTATGGGACACCTTTGTTTCCGTAGGCTGGAGCCGGGGACAGGGACAGGATGCCGTCCACTCGGGGACACCTTTGTTTCCGTAGGCTGGAGCCGGGGACAGGGACATGATGCCGTCCACTATGGGACACCTTTGTTTCCGTAGGCTGGAGCCGGGGACAGGGACAGGATGCCGTCCACTCGGGGACACCTTTGTTTGGGTGCCGTGCCGGTTCTGGTTTGGCTGTGTCTTTGGGTCTGGCTCTGGTTCTGGTTCTGGTTCGTGTATATACGCGTGTAGATAGTCGTCCCCCGCTCGGACCCGTTACTGGATGCGTCTTTCTTTTTCTATTTCTGTCAGCTCGTCTTCATCGGCTGGCGGATGTTGCCTCCATCTTAATGTGTGTGTGTGTGATCGTGTTGTCACACAACGTGCTGAGTTGTGTTTTCAGAGTATTTTAAATGTCCTTGATTCGATCACTTTAATCAAAGAATTGTTTCCTGCTTCTGTTTGATGATTTCTTTTTTGTTCTCGTTATCTTGGCTGGACGGATTTGAAGTCTGATGAAGGGTCTGGTCACTGTCTCGCCGAGGGGGAGGATCCCATAGAGCTGTCTTCTGATTGGTTGTCGCTATGAGCCTTGGCCAATCCCAGGGTTTGATTGATCGATGGCACCTGAGGAATGAAGCTGCCGTTCAATGAAATGTTCATCTCATGTTCATCGAGGAAGCTTGTTCTGATCCTGCCGTCTGACCTCAGAGGACTGCTCTGATTGGCCAATTATCATGTTTAAATAAAGTTTTTGTGTCCACACATCAACAAACTGTCAGTTCAATTGTACTATAAGTTTCATTAAACTCCGTTTCATTTGACTGTGTTTTTTGTTTTGGTAGTTTAACTTTGTCGGATGAAAACAAACAACATTTAAAATGTCTGCCGACTCCTTCGAGTAAAGAGCGCTCTCTGGGGCATCCTGTGGTTCTGTGGCGGTCCAACAGAGCCACGCCCTGGGTTCTGGTTCTGTCATGGTTCTGTGACCCCCGCTGGGCTTTGCTTTCTGTTCCCAGCCTCTCTTCAGTTTCTCTTCCGGGTTGTTGGTGTTTTATTCGACTGGAATATATCTGGATTCTGAACGGATGCTCTGGAAGGAACACCAACCCCCATCATTCCTTGCAGGCTGGGAGGCGGAGTCTCTATTTTCAGGCTTCCTCCGCTGTTGTAATGAAAATATGAACCATCTTCAACAGGAAAAAAGTGTGATGTGATTTCAATACAAATAAATAGTCTGAATGTTTTAGCTGCGTTTCATGTCTTCTCTTTGATGTCTGTCTCATGGATGAGAGACTCCCCGGTAGCGTTAGCATTCTCCGGGTGAATGCTAATGCTCATTAGCACCCACAGGGACGTGCCCCCCCCCCCCAGGTGAGCCGTTGTGTTGAGCTGCACTCAGGTGTGGATTTTGGGGACAGAGGTCAATCCTGCATTGAGTGTTGCTGATAGATGCGTCTTCATCCTCCTCCTCCTCCCTGCTCAGGGATGGTTTCTCCAGTTTGACAAAAATGTCTTCTTTCCTGCTAAAACCTGGACATTACTGTCCTCAAAGGAGGTACCGTTTCCTTCAGGTGTCGGTGGACCAGCATCTGTCTCTGTGTTGCCAGCTTTGAAGTGCATTGAAGTCTCTCGAATTCCTCAGACACCGCAGTGATGTAGGGGACACAGCAAATCAACGTTCTCCACCTCACCCTGTCCTTTGCATCGTCCTCCCCAACACCAGCCACTCTCATGTCCTCCCTCACTACGTCCATGTCTCTTCTCCTGGGTTGACCGATTCTTCACCTCCTTTCCACATTCTCTCCATCACTCTGCTCTGTTGACCCGAGGTACCTGAAGTCCTCTCCCTTCTTTACGTCCCCCCTGGGACCTTCTCATGTACACACATGTACTCTCTTTTACTGCTGCTCACCTTCATCCCTCTCTTTTCTAGAGCAGACCTGCACTGGGACATTTTCTAGAATTTATAAGGGAGGTTGTAAATCAGAGTAAACCTCCTGAGCTTGTGTGTGTTTTCAGATCTTTTATTTATTATATAGATCCATAGTTTTATTGATACCCTGGCTTCTTAAGCCCTGATCGCTTTTCCCCTTTTCGTCAAAGATAGACGACGTAACATTTACGATTTACATTTGATTTACCTGGAGTACACTCTGAACACAGATACTTTGTTTGAACAAATTTGTTTAAATACTATGTTGTGAGAATTTTATGCCTTTCTCTTTTCTTTCTCCAAATATAATTTGTTGTATTATATTTGTTCATTGTCAATAAAATTTGTTTATAAAAACAACTAAAGGAAAAAAATGCTTCAAACGTCATTCGTGACGTCACTGAACCACGCCTCGGCCCGGGGTTTCCCTAAAACTGCTTCTTGAGCTACAGCGCATGTGTCGGAGCCTCTGACGTCAGAGGACCGTCACTTCCTGCAAGTCAGAGTCAACAACAACAACAACAGTCGAGCTAACAGCTAACAGCTAACAGCTAATAGCTAACAGCATCCCGGCGATGGCGACGGAGGCGAAACGACCGAAGGTTAAAGTTCAGTTTTAAACTCCCGGAAACCAGAAACGATAGTCGTGAACGTTTGTGGACAGGAAGACACGGAGCAGCGCTGTCCCACCGCGCTGTCCCACCACGCTGTCCCACCACGCTGTCCCGCCACGCTGTCCCACCGCGCTGTCCCGCCGCGCCGTCCCGCCGCGCTGTCCCACCGCGCTGTCCCGCCACGCTGTCCCGCCACGCTGTCCCGCCGCGCTGTCCCACCGCGCTGTCCCGCCGCGCTGTCCCGCCACGCTGTCCCGCCGCGCTGTCCCACCGCGCTGTCCCGCCGCGCTGTCCCGCCACGCTGTCCCACCGCGCTGTCCCGCCGCGCTGTCCCGCCGCGCTGTCCCGCCGCGCTGTCCCGTCGCATTCTCTGCTGTTGTTGCTGATACGTTTTGGACCAAAGTCAATGTTTGATGATGATTAGATGTTAGTTCTTGGTCAGCGGGACATCGATTACAGGCGAGGACGTTTTTCGGCAAACATAGAAGGAAACGTGTTAAATCAAAAGTGATTGATTGCTGAAGTGATTGCTTTTCTAGATTGATTGTCCTCATGCTCTTTATTCCTGTGCTGACAGGCGGCTGATGGGCCCGAGTCCAGTCCCCTGCAGAACTTTCTCCGGTGGTGTGACGGAGCGGGGCTGGTGCTCAGCAGCAAGGTGCGTTACTCCTGCAGCAAGGGGCGTTACTCCTGCAGCAAGGGGCGTTACTCCTGCAGCAAGGGGCGTTACTCCGGGCGGCAAGGGGCGTCACTCCGGGCGGCAAGGGGCGTCACTCCTGCAGCAAGGGGCGTCACTCCTGCGGCAAGGGGCGTTACTCCTGCGGCAAGGGGCGTCACTCCTGCAGCAAGGGGCGTCACTCCTGCGGCAAGGGGCGTTACTCCTGCGGCAAGGGGCGTTACTCCCGGTGACAAGGGGCGTTACTCCGGGCGGCAAGGGGCGTTACTCCTGCAGCAAGGGGCGTTACTCCTTCAGCAAGGGGCGTTACTCCTTCAGCAAGGGGCGTTACTCCTTCAGCAAGGGGCGTTACTCCTGCAGCAAGGGGCGTTACTCCTGTAGCAAGGTGCGTTACTCCTGCAGCAAGGGGCGTTACTCCCTGCAGCAAGGGGCGTTACTCCTGCAGCAAGGGGCGTTACTCCTTCAGCAAGGGGCGTTACTCCTTCAGCAAGGGGCGTTACTCCTGCAGCAAGGGGCGTTACTCCTGCAGCAAGGGGCGTTACTCCTGCAGCAAGGGGCGTTACTCCTGCAGCAAGGTGCGTTACTCCTGCAGCAAGGTGCGTTACTCCTGCAGCAAGGGGCGTTACTCCTGCAGCAAGGGGCGTTACTCCTGCAGCAAGGGGCGTTACTCCTGCAGCAAGGGGCGTTACTCCTGCAGCAAGGGGCGTTACTCCTGCAGCAAGGAGCGTTACTCCCTGCAGCAAGGGGCGTTACTCCTGCAGCAAGGGGCGTTACTCCTTCAGCAAGGGGCGTTACTCCTGCAGCAAGGGGCGTTACTCCTGCAGCAAGGGGCGTTACTCCTGCAGCAAGGGGCGTTACTCCTTCAGCAAGGGGCGTTACTCCTGCAGCAAGGGGCGTTACTCCTGTAGCAAGGCGCGTTACTCCTGCAGCAAGGGGCGTTACTCCTGCAGCAAGGGGCGTTACTCCCTGCGGCAAGGGGCGTTACTCCTGCAGCAAGGGGCGTTACTCCTGCAGCAAGGGGCGTTACTCCCTGCAGCAAGGGGCGTTACTCCCTGCAGGAAGGGGCGTTACTCCTTGCAGCAAGGGGCGTTACTCCTGCAGCAAGGGGCGTTACTCCCTGCAGCAAGGGGCGTTACTCCTGCAGCAAGGGGCGTTACTCCCTGCGGCAAGGGGCGTTACTCCTGCAGCAAGGGGCGCTACTCCCGGCGGCAAGGGGCGTTACTCCTGCAGCAAGGGGCGTTACTCCTGCAGCAAGGGGCGTTACTCCCTGCAGCAAGGCGCGTTACTCCCTGCAGCAAGGGGCGTTACTCCCTGCAGCAAGGGGCGTTACTCCGGGCGGCAAGGGGCGTCACTCCTGCAGCAAGGGGCGTTACTCCCTGCAGCAAGGGGCGTTACTCCCTGCAGCAAGGGGCGTTACTCCGGGCGGCAAGGGGCGTCACTCCTGCAGCAAGGGGCGTTACTCCTGCAGCAAGGGGCGTTACTCCCTGCAGCAAGGGGCGTTACTCCCTGCAGGAAGGGGCGTTACTCCTTGCAGCAAGGGGCGTTACTCCTGCAGCAAGGGGCGTTACTCCCTGCAGCAAGGGGCGTTACTCCTGCAGCAAGGGGCGTTACTCCCTGCAGCAAGGGGCGTTACTCCTGCAGCAAGGGGCGTTACTCCCGGCGGCAAGGGGCGTTACTCCTGCAGCAAGGGGCGTTACTCCTGCAGCAAGGGGCGTTACTCCTGCAGCAAGGGGCGTTACTCCCTGCAGCAAGGCGCGTTACTCCCTGCAGCAAGGGGCGTTACTCCCTGCAGCAAGGGGCGTTACTCCTGCAGCAAGGGGCGTTACTCCCTGCAGCAAGGCGCGTTACTCCCTGCAGCAAGGGGCGTTACTCCCTGCAGCAAGGGGCGTTACTCCTGCAGCAAGGGGCGTTACTCCCTGCAGCAAGGCGCGTTACTCCCTGCAGCAAGGGGCGTTACTCCCTGCAGCAAGGGGCGTTACTCCCTGCAGCAAGGGGCGTTACTCCGGGCGGCAAGGGGCGTTACTCCTGCAGCAAGGGGCGTTACTCCTGCAGCAAGGGCCGTTACTCCCTGCAGCAAGGGGCGTTACTCCCTGCAGGAAGGGGCGTTACTCCTTGCAGCAAGGGGCGTTACTCCTGCAGCAAGGGGCGTTACTCCCTGCAGCAAGGGGCGTTACTCCTGCAGCAAGGGGCGTTACTCCCTGCAGCAAGGGGCGTTACTCCTGCAGCAAGGGGCGTTACTCCTGCAGCAAGGGGCGTTACTCCTGCAGCAAGGGGCGTTACTCCTGCAGCAAGGCGCGTTACTCCCTGCAGCAAGGGGCGTTACTCCCTGCAGCAAGGGGCGTTACTCCTGCAGCAAGGGGCGTTACTCCCTGCAGCAAGGCGCGTTACTCCCTGCAGCAAGGGGCGTTACTCCTGCAGCAAGGGGCGTTACTCCTGCAGCAAGGCGCGTTACTCCCTGCAGCAAGGGGCGTTACTCCCTGCAGCAAGGGGCGTTACTAGCCAGGGGCAGCTGTGTCTACAGTAGTAGCTTCACTACCAAGTATGAGGTAAATGAATAATGAAATGTAAAGCATCGTTGAGGGTCTATAAAACCAACACATTATTATTAGTAGTAATAAAATAGTTACCAGTCAAATAATAAATGTTAAGTTCTGTTTTTGTTTTGATGAATTGATGCCCAGACCATTTGGCCGGGTAATTTAGGATGTCCGTCTCTGTCTCTGTCTCAGGTGCGGCTGAGTAAGGACGGGACGGTAGCAGATTATGGGATGCTGGCGACGGATGACATAGACGAGGGGGAAGCTTTATTTACTGTCCCCAGATCAGCTCTTCTCAACCAGGAAACAAGCGAGGTCTCTGTCCTGCTGAAGGAAGGTGCTGAGTCTGGATCTGCAGTGGATTTCCTGAGGGGGGCGCTGTCTGAATGTCTCTCTGATTGTCTTTCAAAGAGGGTTCGTCTCTGGAGAGCCCGTCTGGATGGGTCCCTCTGCTCCTGGCGCTGCTGTACGAGTCCACGTCCTTGCAGTCCCAGTGGACGCCCTACCTGTCTCTCTGGGCTGACTTCAAAACGCTGGACCAGCCCATGTTCTGGTAGGTGAAGCCCGTCTCACGACCAGCAGCTGGTTCTGCTGACTTCATGCTCAGTAACTGACGTCAGATCCTTCAGGTCTAAGGAGGAGAGGGACGGGCTGCTGAGGGGGACAGGCATTCCAGAGGCTGTGGACAAAGACTTGTCAAACATCCAGAGGGAATACGCGAGCGTGGTCGTCCCCTTCATCATGAGACATCCTGATCTGTGGGACCCCAGCACACACACTCTGCAGCTGTACACACAGCTGGTAGCCTTCGTCATGGCCTACAGGTGGGTGGGCAGGTGACTCGGTGCCCCCCCGTCTGGGCTGAGCCGGGTACGCGGCATCAGGCCTCGTGATGTCAGACACGACGACGGGTTTCCGTTTGTCTCCTGCTCCTGCTCTTGACAAATGTCCAGGTTGGACGGACGCGTGTCTTCAGAGCGTTCCGGGTGTGTTTCTGCTCTTTGGCTTCTCCTTCCAATCTGGGGGGGTGTTTTGGGTTTTGGTTCAGGGTTCTGATAACCCCTAACTTGTGCTGCAGTGGGTGGAGGGAATCAAACCGAAGACACTGGTCTGTGTGGGGGGGGGGGGGTTCTGTTCACCTCCATGTCGAGGTGTCCAGCACCGTCCAAGTAAGACAGGGCGTGGTCCTGAACATCTTCACGGTGAACTTGATGTTCCCCCGGGGGGGGGGGTAGAGTTGGTAGTAAGGAGGTTTGTCGATGACGTTCTCTGGTTTTCTCCCCGTCGCTGGGGGGGGGGGGGGGGGGGCTCTCAAATCAGCCACCTGCAATGGCGGATTCTTTTCTCCAAAGTTTCTCCTCTCTGTAGTTTCCAGGAGCCTCAAGAAGAGGAGGATGATGACGACGAAGAGGAGGCCCAGAACCCACCGATGATGGTTCCGATGGCAGACCTGCTGAACCACGTGACGCGTCACAACGCTCACCTGGAGTTCACGCCGGTCAGCGGACACGTCCTCTCCTCGGCTCGCTAGTCGTCTCCCGTCGTGTGTTTCATGAACCCAAGCGTTGTGACTGGAGGGCTCGGTTAGCTAAGCTAACAGTTAGCTCGCCGCTAAGCTCTCCGTTTTCAGGACTGCTTGAGGATGGTCAGCGTGCGGCCCATCGCTAACGGCGAGGAGGTTTTTAACACCTATGGGCAGGTGGCCAACTGGCAGCTGCTGCACATGTACGGCTTCACGGAGCCCCATCAGAGCAACGGCAACGACACGGCCGACGTGCCCATCGGCAACCTCTACCGAGTCGCTGAGCAAGGTGAGCGCTGAAACCCGGGCCTGGGGTGAGAGACCGACGCCCAACTCCTGGTCCTCTGCCCTCAGTCTCTCAGGAGACGTCCTCCAAGCAGATTCTAGATCCAAGCAGGGATCTAGATACGACCAGATTGACCCTCATCCTCATCTGTCTTTGTCTTTGTCTCCTCTCAGGTCTTCGGTCCGATGTGGACCGGCTGCTGATGGCGGAGAAGCTGGACCTGCTGAGCCAGTCGCTGCAGAACGCAGTCCTGGTCTTTGGCCAGCAGGGCTGCCTCACGGACACGGAGCTGCAGACGGCTCTCAAGGTGCGTTCAGGAACACACTTTACCTGGAACAGCAGGGAGTCTGACGCTGGCTGTCTGGCTTCAGGTGCTGTGCATGTCCAAAGAGGACTTCTCAGAGTTCAAAGAAAACGAAGGGTGGGAGGAAGATGAAGAGGATGAGGAGAATATTTCGCTCGCTTTCTCTAACGAGGGTCTCCAGGGATTAGAGACTTCGTGGAAAAGGCTCATTCACGGAGCAGCCCGTCTGACCTTGACGTCCTACGGAGACAGCGGGACGGAGGGCGGGGCTGTGGACAGCGACCGGATGCTGGTGCAGGACGGAGCAGCGCTGGAGGGCCTGAGCAGCAGGCAGCAGAGAGCCGTTCAGGTGCGCTGCGGACAGAAGAGCATCTTATCCAGGCTGGTGGAGCTCACCGAGTCCTGAGCAGAGGACTCGCTCCACGCCGCTCGTAGAACGCCATCAACTCTCCACTCGCCTTGTCCTGCAAGAAACTATGAAACAGACCGAAATAAACCCTGGATCTGACTAAGCAGTGTGATAATTGACATGTTTCCACTGAATCTGGGACATTTGCTGATTCTAGTTTCAGCAAGTATCAATTATCCAAGAAGTATCCAACATAAAACCTGCTCAGAAGAAACACGCGTCCATCACGTCCAGCCGATTAGCCCCGAACGCTGCCTTCAGGGGCGTCGTAATTATGGGCGCCGTCGAGCCGGGACCTCCACGGTCCAGATCAGACAGGAACCACAAGTTCTGGTTTCACAAAGCACATCTACCGAGATCCTGCAGACCGGCACTGATTGGTAGCTTCGCCTTCAAAGGGACGGCTGTGCCAATCAAGTCCGTACAATTCTGATTGATTGATCTTCTGACCGGCCCTCACTAGTCTGCCAACTCAGCACTCCCCAAGTACATCCAAACAATACACAATACACAACACAGAGAAGTACATCCAAACAATACACAACACAGAGAAGTACATCCAAACAATACACAACGCAGAGAAGTACATCCAAACAATACACAACACAGAGAAGTACATCCAAACAATACACAACGCAGAGAAGTACATCCAAACAATACACAACGCAGAGAAGTACATCCAAACAATACACAGAGAAGTACATCCAAACAATACACAACGCAGAGAAGTACATCCAAACAATACACAACGCAGAGAAGTACATCCAAACAATACGCAACGCAGAGAAGTACATCCAAACAATACACAACGCAGAGAAGTACATCCAAACAATACACAGAGAAGTACATCCAAACAATACACAACGCAGAGAAGTACATCCAAACAATACACAATGCAGACAAGTACATCCAAACAATACACAACGCAGAGAAGTACATCCAAACAATACACAACGCAGAGAAGTACATCCAAACAATACACAACGCAGAGAAGTACATCCAAACAATACACAACGCAGAGAAGTACATCCAAACAATACACAACGCAGAGAAGTACATCCAAACAATACACAACACAGACAAGTACATCCAAACAATACACAACACAGAGAAGTACATCCAAACAATACACAACGCAGAGAAGTACATCCAAACAATACACAACACAGACAAGTACATCCAAACAATACGCAACACAGAGAAGTACATCCAAACAATACACAACACAGACAAGTACATCCAAACAATACGCAACACAGAGAAGTACATCCAAACAATACACAACGCAGACAAGTACATCCAAACAATACGCAACACAGAGAAGTACATCCAAACAATACACAACACAGACAAGTACATCCAAACAATACGCAACACAGAGAAGTACATCCAAACAATACACAACGCAGACAAGTACATCCAAACAATACGCAACACAGAGAAGTACATCCAAACAATACACAACGCAGAGAAGTACATCCAAACAATACACAACACAGACAAGTACATCCAAACAATACGCAACACAGAGAAGTACATCCAAACAATACACAACGCAGAGAAGTACATCCAAACAATACACAGAGAAGTACATCCAAACAATACACAACGCAGAGAAGTACATCCAAACAATACACAACGCAGAGAAGTACATCCAAACAATACGCAACGCAGAGAAGTACATCCAAACAATACACAACGCAGAGAAGTACATCCAAACAATACACAGAGAAGTACATCCAAACAATACACAACGCAGAGAAGTACATCCAAACAATACACAATGCAGACAAGTACATCCAAACAATACACAACGCAGAGAAGTACATCCAAACAATACACAACGCAGAGAAGTACATCCAAACAATACACAACGCAGAGAAGTACATCCAAACAATACACAACGCAGAGAAGTACATCCAAACAATACACAACGCAGAGAAGTACATCCAAACAATACACAACGCAGACAAGTACATCCAAACAATACGCAACACAGAGAAGTACATCCAAACAATACACAACGCAGACAAGTACATCCAAACAATACGCAACACAGAGAAGTACATCCAAACAATACACAACACAGACAAGTACATCCAAACAATACGCAACACAGAGAAGTACATCCAAACAATACACAACACAGACAAGTACATCCAAACAATACGCAACACAGAGAAGTACATCCAAACAATACACAACGCAGACAAGTACATCCAAACAATACGCAACACAGAGAAGTACATCCAAACAATACACAACACAGACAAGTACATCCAAACAATACGCAACACAGAGAAGTACATCCAAACAATACACAACGCAGACAAGTACATCCAAACAATACGCAACACAGAGAAGTACATCCAAACAATACACAACGCAGAGAAGTACATCCAAACAATACACAACACAGACAAGTACATCCAAACAATACGCAACACAGAGAAGTACATCCAAACAATACGCAACACAGAGAAGTACATCCAAACAATACGCAACACAGAGAAGTACATCCAAACAATACACAACACAGAGAAGTACATCCAAACAATACGCAACGCAGAGAAGTACATCCAAACAATACGCAACGCAGAGAAGTACATCCAAACAATACACAACACAGAGAAGTACATCCAAACAATACACAACACAGAGAAGTACATCCAAACAATACGCAACGCAGAGAAGTACATCCAAACAATACACAACGCAGAGAAGTACATCCAAACAATACACAGAGAAGTACATCCAAACAATACACAACGCAGAGAAGTACATCCAAACAATACACAATGCAGACAAGTACATCCAAACAATACACAACGCAGAGAAGTACATCCAAACAATACACAACGCAGAGAAGTACATCCAAACAATACACAACGCAGAGAAGTACATCCAAACAATACACAACGCAGAGAAGTACATCCAAACAATACACAGCACAGACAAGTACATCCAAACAATACACAACACAGAGAAGTACATCCAAACAATACACAACGCAGAGAAGTACATCCAAACAATACACAACACAGACAAGTACATCCAAACAATACGCAACACAGAGAAGTACATCCAAACAATACACAACACAGACAAGTACATCCAAACAATACGCAACACAGAGAAGTACATCCAAACAATACACAACGCAGACAAGTACATCCAAACAATACGCAACACAGAGAAGTACATCCAAACAATACACAACACAGACAAGTACATCCAAACAATACGCAACACAGAGAAGTACATCCAAACAATACACAACGCAGACAAGTACATCCAAACAATACGCAACACAGAGAAGTACATCCAAACAATACACAACGCAGAGAAGTACATCCAAACAATACACAACACAGACAAGTACATCCAAACAATACGCAACACAGAGAAGTACATCCAAACAATACGCAACACAGAGAAGTACATCCAAACAATACGCAACACAGAGAAGTACATCCAAACAATACACAACACAGAGAAGTACATCCAAACAATACGCAACGCAGAGAAGTACATCCAAACGCTCCTTTGAGTTTGGTGCTACTTTGATCAGTGTTAAAAGAGTATTAAACTATTGATTTTAACCCAACAAATCCCCCTAAAGTTGCATTTTCTACTGAAGAACTGGGAATGTATTATAATAAACTTTATTATAATGACACTAACACAGTATTAGATTAGATGACCTTTATTAAATAAAGGTCATCTAATCTAATACTGCGTTAGTGTCATTTTGGTTGGTGGTGTGGACTTTGTAAATGTAAAAGTGTGCCGCGGCTCAAAACAGGCTGGGAAGCACCGGGATAGGTAACCCGTAGTACCTCATGGTACGTAAAAGGTAAATGTACACCTGAGCGGTGCTCAAAGCGCTAAACATGAGGCCTCACATTCACCCTCTAGTGAGTGTGAATGTTCTTCATGACCCACTGGGAGCAGTTTGGGGTTCAGGTTCTTGCCCAAGGACACTTTGACATGCGGAGTCAGAGCTGGGATTCGAACCACCGACCTTCTGATGACCTTTATTAAATAAAGGTCATCTAATCCAATACTGCGTTAGTGTCATTTTGGTTGGTGGTGTGGACTTTGTAAATGTAAAAGTGTGCCGCGGCTCAAAACAGGCTGGGAAGCACCGGGATAGGTAACCCGTAGTACCTCATGGTACGTAAAAGGTAAATGTACACCTGAGCGGTGCTCAAAGCGCTAAACATGAGGCCTCACATTCACCCTCTAGTGAGTGTGAATGTTCTTCATGACCCACTGGGAGCAGTTTGGGGTTCAGGTTCTTGCCCAAGGACACTTTGACATGCGGAGTCAGAGCTGGGATTCGAACCACCGACCTTCTGATGGCTGGACGACACAGCTGAGCCACAGCATGGAACAGGTAATCTTTGGCATGAATTGCGCATTTCAAAAAAACCATTTCGGATTGAACACGTGATGCATCCGGATCAATATCTTTAGGGTCCGGACTCTGATCGATTAAAGAACTGCTGTCCAGGTGCACGCAGCCACGCTGGTGTAAACCCAGAGGAGCTTCTGCTCCGCCCCCAGGCGCCCTCCCAACGAACCGCCCATCCATTTGTCTCACCTTCAGCCGCTTTCGGGGTCTCAGGAGTTGCTGGAGCCAATCCCGGCCCGCAACGGGCGAGAGGCGGGGCCACAGAGACAACCACTCACACTATGGTTTAGTAATCAAATCACCCAACCACTACCCACTGCACCACCCTGTGACTATCCACGCTGAGAATTTCATGGTAATCAAGGATGCATTTTCCAGTGGAGACGGAAGCAGACTAATAAACGTAAACGTCGTTTGAGCATAATTAAGCAACTCAAAGTGAACTCGTTACCGGTGACGAGCGAATGAAGAGCGACACGATGCAGTTTGAGTGCTTTATTCCTGTATGTACGCATACTGCAGTAAGGTAGCAAGAACTAAAGGCAAACTAGAAAGGACTACAAAATACAACACACGGACCAATACATTTACAAAACATTCAAAATGTTACAAAATGGGCTGTATTGGTCCTTCTATTCTTCAATTTGGATCTTTGTACAAATCAAGATACGATGTCATCACTTTGCACAATTTACAAGTACCATGGAGAGACTTCCATAGCCATAACCAAAGACAACCAACACCACCGCACCGGGGGGAACCCGCCTTCCCGTCCCTCAGGGATCAAAGGAATCAAAGGAAAGTCGCAGGCAGCTGTTTCCCATTCAGCCTCGGAACTCAAACAGAAAAGAAACAACCAAAACGGGTTTGTGTGGGAGGAACGCGAACCGAGAACTCTGTCAGGAGTGAGAATACGCTTCGACGCCTTCGCATGTCGGGGTACATTTATTTGACGTGCAAAACTCTCCACCCATCTCCGCTCACACGCTCCCTTTATTCCAATATTTACATCAGGAGAGTATCTTAAACAGCACGACTGAATTCATTCCCCCCCCCCCCCGGCCCCCCCTCAGCTCAGCCCCAAAGGAACAAAAGAAGAACGGAACTCCTCCGGTCCGCGAGCAGCAGTCCCATCCACACTTCTGACTGGCTGCCAGTTTATCCAGTGCCAACAGTACAGGAAGTGGTGCGTGTGTGTGTGTGTGTGCGTGTGTGTGTGTGTGTGTGTGTGTGCGCGTTGGGGGAGCGGGTCAAGGCTGAGGCTTCTCTCCTGAGGGCGACTAGCTGGCACCGGTGCCCTCCATGACCTGCTGGGCCTGCTTCTGTCCCATACAGCACTGGGCGACTGACTGGAACAGCCTGGGGGGGGGAGAGGTAACGACGGGATGAGCCCAGTGACACACAGCGCCGCACACACAGCGCCGCACACACAGCGCCGCACACACCGAGCCTACTTTTCAATCTCAGGGGCACAGTGCACAAAGTCATGGCTCCAGAACTTGAAGGCGGGATTCTTGATCAGCTCGATGAAGGTGATGAGGAGGCCCCACGGGTGAGGCCTGTTGACGATCAGCCTCTCCAGCAGGACCCTGAGGAGGGAGGGGGGACAGCGCTGAGTGGGCGCACGGCACACGGCGCACCTCCTCGAGGAGGCCTTCCCGATCTCACCTGGTGATCTGCTCCTGGATGGCCTCGGTGTTGGCCTCAGCAAACAGGTAGAGCATGGTGCAGCTGAAGTAGTGGGTGTGGCTGTTGGGGTAGCGCAGCTGATTGGCAATCGCGTTCAGGAACAGGTAACGCCCTGAACAGGAACAAACAGGAAGTCAGCGCGTCGCCCTTTCACGTTTGCTGGCCCCGCCCGGTTCCTGCCGCTGCCTCACCCTCGGTGTCCAGGTCCACAGCCAGGTTCTGGAAGATGTCCATGTGTGCAGAGTGCGTGATGGTGCTCATGGACGGGGTGCTGCCCTTGTTGTGGATGTGAGCGATGGCCTGGGTGCCCACGTACAGCACCAGAGCGTTGATGAGCTGGATGTTGTAGCGGTTTCCCGGCTCGTTGGATACCTGCTCAGAGGAGGAACGTTCACCTGCTCAGAGAAACGTTCACCTGCTCAGAGGAGAAACGTTCACCTGCTCAGAGGAGAAACGTTCACCTGCTCAGAGAAACGTTCACCTGCTCAGAGGAGAAACGTTCACCTGCTCAGAGAAACGTTCACCTGCTCAGAGGAGAAACGTTCACCTGCTCAGAGAAACGTTCACCTGCTCAGAGAAACGTTCACCTGCTCAGAGAAACGTTCACCTGCTCAGAGGAGGAACGTTCACCTGCTCAGAGGAGGAACGTTTCGTTTCTATTGGGGATTGGCCGATAATCGTCCGGGTCCATTCTATCGATAAGAACGATAGAATGGACCCGCCCCGCCCCCCCCTGAGCTGCCACCTCATCGTGGTGGAGGGGTTTGCGTGTCCCAATGATCCTAGGAGCTCAGTTGTCGGGGGCTTTATGCCCCTGGTAGGGTCACCCACGACAAAAGGTCCTAGGGGAGGGGCCAGACAAAGGGTGGCTCAAAAACCTCTTATGAACACAAATGGTCCTGGTCCCCCTCCTGGAGCCAGGCCTGGTGGCCGGGCCTTCACCCACGGGGGGCACAGCCCCGTGAAGCAACGTGGGACCCTCCTCCCCGTGGGCTCACCACCCTGAAAACCAGGCTCCAAACCTCCCAAAACAAACTGATTGGGCTACTCCTCAATCTGGGGCCCATGACCCACCTTCTTCCTGGACATTTTGCTAGCCTAAAATGGCTCAGGGTAGAAGACAGGGTTCAACAACTCAAAATGGGATTGGCATTTAAAATAGTCAATGCAGCTCTGCCCTCAGTCCCCTCAATCCCTGCATACCTGAATAAACACCTCCACAGCCACAACACTAGAGGGAGCTCAAACAACAACCTGATTACCCCCTCCTACAGGACTAACATGGGTAAATCATCTTTCTACAATACTGCCCCCTAAGGGTGGAACTGCTTGGTCACAGCGCCATCTGATCGGCTACACGCAGCCAATCAGCAGTGAGCTGTGCGTGCGCGGCGCTCATGACACAGAGAGCTGAAAGGCGGAGTGAGGCGGACGTCACGAGACGAGCGCTTGGCTCCCCTGGGAGACGAGGACAGACCGGCGTGGTTAGCGTGTCTACGCCCCCTAGAGGGGGGGGGGGGTAACAGGAAACCGACGGCTCCCACCTGAAGGTTGCTGCGTAGCTCAGACAAGAACGTCACAGGTGAACGGGTTTTCAGGTACGAGTCCAAATCCTTCTTGAACTGCGACGGCATGACCCCCGTGAAGTTGGTGAGGATACGGGGAGCGATGTTGATCTCGCTCAGCATATCCACCTGCAGCAAAGGCGAGGAGGAAGCGCACGTTCACGACGCTTCCTCTCCACCGCGAGGCCCCGGGTGCGGCCGGCGCGGCGCGGCGCGGCGCTCTACCTTCAGGTTGGGCGTGAACGGGTCCGGGAGCCTCATGTTGCGTGGGAAGGCACTGAGGATGAGGTTGCGGAGCTGGATGCAGTTGGGTGGGATGACATCACAGAAGCCGTAATGGTAGTCGCACAGGAACTCGGGGAAGTCGTGCAGCAGGACCAGGAGGACCCTCAGCGTGCCCTGGACCGGACCGGACCGGAGGGTGTTACATGAGCCACGTAAGCAACGTTCCGTCCAACGAGCAGCAGGAGCAGAGCAGAGCAGAGCATCATGGGAAGCGGCGTACCTTGTAGAGGATTTGCATAGGTTTGTTCAGCTCGACGTTCCTCAGGAACGGCGCCAGGTACTTGAACAGATCAATCAGCAGCTGTGCATACATGGGCCAACCCTGCAACACATCGGCACCCGATCAGAACTCCAGAAGCGAGGACGTCGGGCCACCTGCGCCACCACCTCATCGCTGCATACCTTCTGCTGGGGGGTGTGTGCAAGCATCCTGGCGATGAAGATGCGGTGGGAGATGAGCTCCAGCCAGGCGTACACGAAGCCAGGCGCCTTGGTCGGCCGCAGGATGTGGAAGGTGTTGCTGTGGACAGGAGGACAGACGGAAATGTGACGGAAAGGAGACGGAAAGGAGACGGAAAGGAGACGGAAAGGTGACGTAAAGGAGACGGAAAGGAGACGGAAAGGAGACGGAAAGGTGACGTAAAGGAGACGGAAAGGAGACGTAAAGGAGACGTAAAGGAGACGTAAAGGCGACGTAAAGGCGACGGAAAGGCGACGGAAAGGCGACGGAAAGGCGACGGAAAGGAGACGGAAATGAGACGGAAAGGAGACGGAAAGGCGACGGAAAGGCGACGGAAAGGCGACGGAAAGGCGACGGAAAGGAGACGGAAAGGAGACGTAAAGGAGACGTAAAGGAGACGTAAAGGAGACGGAAAGGCGACGGAAAGGAGACGGAAAGGAGACGGAAAGGAGACGGAAAGGAGACGTAAAGGAGACGTAAAGGAGACGTAAAGGAGACGTAAAGGCGACGGAAAGGAGACGTAAAGGAGACGGAAAGGAGACGTAAAGGAGACGTAAAGGAGACGTAAAGGAGACGGAAAGGAGACGTAAAGGAGACGGAAAGGCGACGGAAAGGAGACGGAAAGGAGACGGAAAGGAGACAGAAAGGCGACGTAAAGGAGACGGAAAGGCGACGGAAAGGCGACGGAAAGGAGACGGAAAGGAGACGGAAAGGCGACGGAAAGGCGACGGAAAGGAGACGGAAAGGAGACGGAAAGGAGACGGAAAGGAGACGGAAAGGAGACGGAAAGGAGACGGAAAGGAGACGGAAAGGAGACGGAAAGGAGACGGAAAGGAGACGGAAATGAGACGGAAAGGAGACGGAAAGGAGACGGAAAGGAGACGGAAAGGAGACGGAAAGGAGACGGAAAGGAGACGGAAAGGAGACGGAAAGGAGACGGAAATGAGACGGAAAGGAGACGGAAAGGAGACGGAAAGGAGACGGCAAGGAGACGGCAAGGAGACGGCAAGGAGACGGAAATGAGACGGAAAGGAGACGGAAAGGAGACGGAAAGGAGACGGAAAGGCGACGGAAAGGCGACGGAAAGGCGACGGAAAGGCGACGGAAAGGCGACGGAAAGGCGACGGAAAGGCGACGGAAAGGAGACGGAAAGGAGACGGAAAGGAGACGGAAAGGAGACGGAAAGGAGACGGAAAGGAGACGGAAAGGAGACGGAAAGGAGACGGAAATGAGACGGAAATGAGACGGAAAGGAGACGGAAAGGAGACGGAAAGGAGACGGAAAGGAGACGGAAAGGAGACGGAAAGGAGACGGAAAGGAGACGGAAAGGAGACGGAAAGGAGACGGAAAGGAGACGGAAAGGAGACGGAAATGAGACGGAAATGAGACGGAAATGAGACGGAAAGGAGACGGAAAGGAGACGGAAAGGAGACGGAAATGAGACGGAAAGGAGACGGAAAGGAGACGCGCAGCAGCACGGAGGGCTTCCTGCTCGAGGACGTTCTGATCCGCGTTCGGCCTGCTGCAGGTGAACAGGAAGGACGCCGCCCACGTTTGTTACTCTGCATCAAGGTAACGCCTCCCTCCCCCTGGAGGACAGCGACCCCCCCCCCTCCTACCAGAAGGCGGTGAGCGTCTGGAAGTTGATGGTCTCCAGGACGTGCTCGGGGGCGTTGAGCTCCAGCAGCAGCATGATGAAGACGCGGTGGTACGGCAGCTGCTGGAACTCCGTCTGACGGACGTCATGGTCCTGAATCAACACCCCGACCACGATGCCCAGCACCTGCAGGGGGGGGGGGGAAGCAGGCTTCAGAGCCGAGTCGGCCTGGCGCGGCCTGCCCCACACCTCCGCGGCGCACCTTGTTGAGCAGGTTGATCTTGGTCACCGTGTTGGTGGCCTCCCCGGAGTGCTTCACCAGCAGGGCGATGAGCCGCACGAAGGCGTCCAGGTTGTGGTAGCACTTGGCCCGGATGATGGCGGCGCTGGCCGCCGGGTTGTGCTGCTGCTCAGCCTGAGCCCGGTAGCTGATCTCCACGCACATCTCTGTGCACAGCCGGAAGAACCGCGTGATCAGGTCGTCCGTCTTCAGGATGCCCTGCTGGTGCATCTGGAGAAAGGGGGGGGGGGGGTTACCGTCAGAGGGACGCGACCCCCACCGGTCACCTGAATGAAGAGCCCTTACCTGCCCGACGAAGGCAGAGAAGGCTTTGGTGCTGTCCCGGCCGGCGGCGGCCGAGTGGTACAGGTTGACCCACTCCCGGAGGAGGTACTCCGCCTTCTCCCGCAGCCCTGGGGGGTCGTCGTACTCAGAGGCCTGAGAGATGCCCGAGTGCATCATGAAGTTGGGGCCACCGTGCGCTCGGTCAATCATGGCCTCGTAGTTGGAGCGAACGACATCCATGAGCTGGGGGAGACTGGGGGGGGGGGGGGGGGGGGCAGGAAGCACAGTCAGTCGGGCCTCGTGCAGCCCGCGTGTCGGTTTGTACAAGAACTGGTTTTTCAAAATATTGCGAGTCCTATAAAAACAAAAGGCATCTAGTTAAACACGTAGAGGTCACCGTGACCCCCCGGGGGGGTCGTAAGCATTGGTCTTTACCCCTCAGGCGCGTTGGCTCGGGAGTGTGCACAGGTCCTCATCAGAGTCTCGATGGTGTGGAACAGGTCCGCCTCGGTGACGTGGCTGACGCTGCGCTCGTCCACCAGCAGCAGCTTCACCAGCTGCATGGCGAACGCCACCGCCATGTAGTGGAGGCCGTTCTCCATGGACTGGAGGAGCAGGGAGAGCGGTGAAGGGATCCACGCCGGATCCACGCCGGATCCACGCCGGGATCCACGCCGGGATCCACGCAGGGATCCACGCAGGGATCCACGCAGGGATCCACGCAGGGATCCACGCCGGATCCACGCCGGGATCCACGCAGGGATCCACGCAGGGATCCACGCCGGATCCACGCAGGGATCCACGCCGGATCCACGCCGGATCCACGCAGGGATCCACGCAGGGATCCACGCCGGGATCCACGCCGGATCCACGCCGGGATCCACGCCGGACCCACGCCGGATCCACGCAGGGATCCACGCCGGGATCCACGCCGGGATCCACGCCGGATCCACGCCGGATCCACGCCGGATCCACGCCGGACCCACGCCGGATCCACGCCGGGATCCACGCCGGGATCCACGCCGGATCCACGCCGGATCCACGCCGGGATCCACGCCGGGATCCACGCCGGATCCACGCTGGATCCGCGCCGGGATCCACGCCGGATCCACGCCGGGATCCACGCCGGGATCCACGCCGGATCCACGCCGGGATCCACGCCGGGATCCACGCCGGGATCCACGCCGGGATCCACGCAGGGATCCACGCCGGGATCCCCGCCGGGATCCACGCCGGATCCACGCCGGATCCACGCCGGATCCACGCAGGGATCCACGCCGGGATCCACGCCGGGATCCACGCCGGGATCCACGCCGGGATCCACGCCGGGATCCACGCCGGGATCCACGCAGCACAGCGCAGAAAGAGAACACGTACCTGTGCCAGGTGAAGGTCGTACTGCTGCATATTGACCAGGTGGTTTCTGATCAGAAGCTCCACAGCCTCCACGTTGTACTTGTACTCATCCCGGCATTCGATCAGACACCTGCAAAGAGGCAGCTCAAGCTATCCTCAGACCACCTGAGACCCGACCCAATGACCCCCACCCACCTGGTGATTTGCTTGTTGCACCACTGCGGTCCGTAGGCACGCCCATCCTGCAGGGCCTTCAGCACCAGCAGGTGGCACTCTCTGTAGCGAAGCAGCAGGTCTGCATCAGCGCCGCTCGTAGCATCCAGAAGACCTTCCACAGCCTGAGACGGCGAGAGCACCTCGGTCAAGCACTCAGCCCCCACCCGACCCCCGACCCCAGACCCCACTACCTTCTGCAGGAGGCCGAGCGCCGCGATGCCGTCTCTGGAGTTCCTCGCCAAAACCACCGCTTCCAGCAGGCTGCGCAGGGCCTGGGTCAGGGGGTTCATGGCGAGGGCCGGGGGGACGGCGTGGAGGTGCTGCTCCAGGTCGGCCATGCACTTATCGTAGATCTGAGCCACATCATCAGTGGCCCACGCCTGCTGCTGTTACACACACACACACACACACACACACACACACGGACACACACACACACACGGAGACACTCCTTTATGCGGTCAGCCGCTATGAAACCGCAGGACAACTGCAGGACAGCGTCCCTCATTCCTGTCTCAGATGCTGCAGGACAGCGTCCCTCATTCCTGTCTCAGATGCTGCAGGACAGCGTCCCTCATTCCTGTCTCAGATGCTGCAGGACAGCGTCCCTCATTCCTGTCTCAGATGCTGCAGGACAGCGTCCCTCATTCCTGTCTCAGATGCTGCAGGACAGCGTCCCTCATTCCTGTCTCAGATGCTGCAGGACAGCGTCCCTCATTCCTGTCTCAGATGCTGCAGGACAGCGTCCCTCATTCCTGTCTCAGATGCTGCAGGACAGCGCCCCTCATTCCTGTCTCAGATGCTGCAGGACAGCGTCCCTCATTCCTGTCTCAGATGCTGCAGGACAGCGTCCCTCATTTCTGCCTCAGATGCTGCAGGACAGCGTCCCTCATTTCTGTCTCAGATGCTGCAGGACAGTGTCCCTCATTCCTGTCTCAGATGCTGCAGGACAGTGTCCCTCATTCCTGTCTCACACAGCCCTGTCAGAAACGCTCTAAACCCGGAAGCCAAACTACTTTCATAGCGAGCATGCACGCTACCATGGTAACCGTGAGGGACGTTTTGAGCACACAATTTATTTTTTTGTAAATTTCCGCCGGAACATTAACACAGAAAATAAACTATCCACATCTCTCCTCCGTCTCCTGCATGAGTCCAAGGAGGAGAGCTGGAAGTGCGGAGCGCAATCAGGGGGGGGGTGTGTGTGTGTCTCCCCCCCCCCCCCCCCCGATCGCTGTCCCCCTACAGAGGAAGCTCACTTCAGCCGCTCGGACCCGCGACCTTGTTCTTTGGGTCCCTACCCAAAGGTCGTGACCTCAGGTGGGCAGGAACGGAGATCGACCGGTAACTGGAGAGCTTTGTCTCCGCGCATGTCTCCGCGCCTGTCTCCGCGTCTGTCTCCGCGTCTGTCTCCGCGCCTGTCTCCGCGCCTGTCTCCGCGCCTGTCTCCGCGCCCGTCTCCGCGCCCGTCTCCGCGTCCGTCTCCGCGTCCGTCTCCGCGTCCGTCTCCGCGTCTGTCTCCGCGTCTGTCTCCGCGCCTGTCTCCGCGTCTGTCTCCGCGTCTGTCTCCGCGTCTGTCTCCGCGTCTGTCTCCGTAAAGCGTCTCATTCTAACCGTTTACCACACACTGAAACATTTTTGCCCATTTTCACCAGAACACTCCGACCAAAAAGAAACGTTATGCAGGGAGAATGCCGTAGAGCGTGGACGGGCAGAACGCAGACACGGGGACGCACATCCGTCCCCCTCCTGACGTCAGAAGGGGAGGGATTCCTTCCAGACGCGTCTCAGGAGGTGATTCCAGAGAATCCAGAGTCCAGACCGACCCAAACTACAAAGGACTGTCTGGACGTTTAATGTTTTGGGTTGATGAGGACCCAAAATCACCAGAATAGTGCAGAAACACGGGGAAGTGAGATTTACAGACTCACCTTCATGGGCTGGGCCAGGAAGCCAGTGGGCTGGGAGAGGTCATTGCTGGGTAGGAAGCCTGGAACGTTCCTGGCAAACTCCTCGTAGACCGCCAGCTGCTTGGGGTCGACTCCGCCCACCTGCCACACACACGAGCTGTTTGCAGAGCAGCCAACTTCGGCTACACAGTAGCAATAGCACAGAAATGTAACGGTAACACCGAGTTATAAGTATTCAACACTAAAGGGGCTGGAATACAGCAAAAAAGATACACATCTTATATCTAAATATAGTAGAAATACGTTAACATGGAGTAATTAAGTTTATTTTTAAAAGCATTCTTTACAGCTTCATATTATATTATACACATTGAACACTGTTATAATATAAAGGTCCAATTCACCAAAAGGTGACGATGTCCTCGAGTACTCATAAAAAGACTAAAACTAAAGTCAATTGTTTTCATTGCACTCATGAAAATGAACATTTTGTATTCAGTGGCTCATCTTTCGCGGATCTTTTTAATGTAATTTTGCATATTTATTTTTTACAGTGCTTGAACGTGCATTGTGTTCTGCTGTAGCACAGCCACGTCAAATCAGAGAGAATGGACCTTTCAAAGTAAAGATGAACGGTTAACAGAACAGGCTGAATAAATATAGCAGCTACGTGTCTTTAGAGACTCGGGGCTAACTTCCTGTTTTAACGCTGTTCGCTAACTTACCAAACATCTGTCCTCTCACACAAACTTGGTGACGGAAGGAAATGACGCGTCGGGTTGAGGCTTTTGACTGACAGCTCACGTGTCCAATAGCATTCAAGAAAGGGACCAGAAACGTTCCAAGCGATTACGAGACGGGGTGGAAGTCCTTTTGTCTTCAGCGTGTACGGTAAAAGGTTTACAGCCTTAAAACATGCATAATAATTGTAACAAAATAAAGCTGACTACTTCAGATTTCACCTATTGGGGGTTATTTTTAGAACGTAACCCCCACGATAAATGAGGGACCCCTGTACTGCATAAATGAATATATATTAATGTTGATTGTGGATAAAACCCAAACACCAGTTTAGGTTCTCTCTTATTTCATAACTAAGTGAATCATCTGATCCAGTCCAAATAATGATGTTAATAATTATCAAAGGACGTCGGCCTTCTCCGTCTGTCCGTCTCTTAGCAACACAACTCAAAGACCTCTGGACAGGCCTGGATGACATTTCCAGGAAATGTTGGGAATGTTACCAGGAACAGATTAATTTTGGTGCTGATCCAGAAGAGATCCTGGATCCTGGATCACTTTGAAACTTTCTGTAAATGGAGCTTCAGAAACGTGTTCGTCATTATCTCGGTTGATTAACGACCGATGTTTGTAGAATCTGACAGTCATGTAGGGAGTGGGGGGGGGGGTCTCTATCTCAACACCGAATTTCATCTGGATCAGATCCAGAACGACGTCAACATTCAAAACCATTTATGGATTCAGAAATCAGTTAAAAATACGAACCTCTGATCCACTTTAACTTTTCATGTTGGTGTATAAAGATAACAGAACAATCTAGAACCTTCTGGTGCTGATCCAGATCACCGTGTGGACGGTGTAGATCCAGTTAGGAGGGGGATGAGCTGCGCTCTGAGGGCTTTTCTAGTATTTTTTACTGAATTACTGGGCTAACATTATTAATTGATTAACTCATTGAGTTAATTCAGCTGATCAGGTATCAATATCACCCGTTTAGTCTCGAGTAGAATCGGACCTGCATAGCCAAGGCCTAAAATGTACAGCAGCCGTCAGGTCGGATTGTTATTAAACCCAACAGCATCGCCGTGTGGGCGGATCCAGTAACCGCGGTAACAGGATGGAAAGATGGGACTTGCAGCGGTACCTTCAGCCTGATCTGCTCCGGCATGCGTTCGGCCTGGTACGTGAGAACAACGGGGTCACAGTAGCGCCGCCCCTCCTGACGCGCGTGCTTCCTCAGCTCAAACTCCTGGAGGACAGACGCACAGCCGGTTGATTACTTTGAGACCTGGTGATCTGGGCTCGGGCTGGTTCTGCTCCTCTCTGATCTGCAATAGGAGCTTAGCTTCCATGCCGGGTCAGTCGTGGGCAGCGTGCCGCTTTGCCCGGCGAGCCGTTTAGCGGTCCAGACATGCAGAGCTACGTCCGCTAGCGTCCTCACCGTGGCTAGCCTCTTGTCCATCTCGGGGCCAGCCTTCTCCACAGCAGTTTTCTGGATGAAGCAGCAAGCCAGCTCACAGTTGTCTTGAGCAATCCTGGCCACGGCTTCCTCCATCATTTCCCTCTGCTGGGGGGTCGGTGCCTGAAGGGATTACACAATCACCATTCAGGCGCCGCGTCAGACTGCCCCCCCCGGTTTAAATGAACATTTAGGAGCCGTTGTATTATCACTTTATCAACCCTGTGAAGGACAAGAACGCTCTTCCTATGCTTCTTTACATTTCAAAACGTACCCATCGTCACATCGCAGTTCAGACCGGTGGCGTTTCACACCCCAGAACAAACGCCGTGTAAACAAACAGGTCGATTATATTCTGGTTATGTAAACCGGAAACCTCGTCGGCTGGAGAAGCACAAAGACAACGCAGGCTGATCTGGACCTGGACTCATTAGGCAACAACTACCAAACAGAGGTGAGCATCGTAGCCATTGTTAAGGATGACTCATCAGTCCCAGTACTAAGCCCAAGCGGTAGCCATTAAGGATGACTCATCAGTCCTAGTACTAAGCCCAAGCAGTAGCCATTGTTAAGGATGACTCATCAGTCCTAGTACTAAGCCCAAGCAGTAGCCATTGTTAAGGATGACTCATCAGTCCTAGTACTAAGCCCAAGCAGTAGCCATTGTTAAGGATGACTCATCAGTCCCAGTACTAAGCCCAAGCGGTAGCCATTAAGGATGACTCATCAGTCCTAGTACTAAGCCCAAGCAGTAGCCATTGTTAAGGATGACTCATCAGTCCTAGTACTAAGCCCAAGCAGTAGCCATTGTTAAGGATGACTCATCAGTCCTAGTACTAAGCCCAAGCAGTAGCCATTGTTAAGGATGACTCATCAGTCCTAGTACTAAGCCCAAGCAGTAGCCATTAAGGATGACTCATCAGTCCTAGTACTAAGCCCAAGCAGTAGCCATTGTTAAGGATGACTCATCAGTCCTAGTACTAAGCCCAAGCAGTAGCCATTGTTAAGGATGACTCATCAGTCCCAGTACTAAGCCCAAGCAGTAGCCATTAAGGATGACTCATCAGTCCTAGTACTAAGCCCAAGCAGTAGCCATTGTTAAGGATGACTCATCAGTCCTAGTACTAAGCCCAAGCAGTAGCCATTGTTAAGGATGACTCATCAGTCCCAGTACTAAGCCCAAGCGGTAGCCATTAAGGATGACTCATCAGTCCTAGTACTAAGCCCAAGCGGTAGCCATTAAGGATGACTCATCAGTCCCAGTACTAAGCCCAAGCAGTAGCCATTAAGGATGACTCATCAGTCCGAGTACTAAGCCCAAGCGGCTTACCCTCAGCGCAGCAGAAAAGCTGTTCTTCAGGTTGTTGGCGATGCTCATGAGCAGCGGCTCCCGGCAGGTGATCATGGCCATGCCTGCGGTCAGGTTCCTCATCATATGGTGAGCTGCCACGCGCATGCGGGACTCCTCCGAGTCCAGGGCGAAGTCCTTCCTGATGATCTGCTCACAGGTTGTCATGGCAATTTTGATTGAGCGGTCAACCACAGGATGCACCAGCTCCTGGACCGCCCGTTCCACCGACTGCCGCACACACTGCTTGAGCTGAGGATGGGCCTGCAGCAGAGCGACCTGCAGAGGGAGGGGGGGGGGGGTAACGTCAGCCGGAGGGAACGGAAACAATGATTGTATTCCAAGCAGCACAATACTCACATTGACGTTTATATTGATGTGTGGAGCGAGGCCGGCCAAGGCGTACACGTTGATGTCATGGTAACTGAACTGAGGGGTGGGGGGCCCAGTGGTTGTACAAGTGGTGGTGGAAGCAGCTGGTGTCGAGGGGGGGGCTGCAAATGCAACAAAGTCTCCTGTTGGTCACAAAACGTCAGTTTGATTAAAATCTGCACAAATAAAACGCAGCGAGACGGGCAGAACCAAAGTCCGGCTGCTGGCACGGCCGCGATGGAGAGGTTGCAGGAAAGCCGCCGCCTGTAGCCGCCGCAGGACCACGCAGGACCACGCAGGACCACGCAGGACCACGCAGGACCACGCAGGACCACGCAGGACCACGCAGGACCACGCAGGACCACGCAGGACCACGCAGGACCACGCAGGACCACGCAGGACCACGCAGGACCACACAGGACCACGCTCCTCCCTCCAACACTTTGTGGAGGCCTCAGAAGCTCACGGTTTAAAGAGGGCTTTATGGCCTCGGCCCCAAAGGTTCATCTTTTTCTGCTGTTTTACTGGCAGCAAGAAAACAAGCATCGACCAACAGAACCAGCCGAGAAGTGACCAGAGGTTTGGCCTGTGTGGCGATAAAGAGCAGAACGCATTCATTCAGCGGGCAGCAGGCCCTCAGGATGATCCATGACCGGGAGAGACAGCGGCCGCCCCGCCCCGCCCCGACCCGCAGCGCCCGTCCCACCCCGCCCCGCCCCGATCCGTGTGAGCCCTCGAAAAGGAGCGAAACGCATCGCATCATCTTTCTGTAACATCGTCAGGTCAGCCGTAAAAACAATACAGACAAGATATGAAGCCTTCAACAGGAACATTTGTAAATAAGAATTTAGAACAGGGGGGGGGGCAAACTGTTTGACTCGCGGGCCACAATGGGTTCTAAAATTTGACAGAGGGGCCGGGCGAGGAACAGATGGGTGGAGTATTTGTGTGAGCTAATATAAATTACATGACATGAAAGGATTTGGCCTTTTACAGGTAGCATTACAGGGAAAAGGTCAAATGAATCAGGTTTAATTATAGTAAAAATTAATTTAATGATATAATTCGGACAAGTTCGGCAGGCCAGATTAAATAGCCCAACGGGCCGCATATGGCCCCCGGGCCTTGGTTTGCCCATGCCTGATTTAGAACAATCATTGCAGATATTTATAATCATCGAGTCATGCAATTTAAAACGAGTGTTTTTATCCAAATGATGAAGAAGCGTGATTTGTTGCTTTAGACTTGCTGGAGTTACATTGCAAATGTTCAGCAACCGTTTCCAAAGAGCACTACGTGCGAGCTGTTCATTGCTGTCCTCGGTTTATGCTGCGATGCCATTTCATATTTCTGGTGCAGTTACACAAAGAGACCACACGAGGACGTGTGACACGACGCTGACTCGTCTACCTGTGGTAGAAACTGGCAGCAGGTCTTCTGGAGGCTTCGCCTCTTTCTTTGGTGCAGACAGCTGCTCGTCCAGGTTCTTCAGCTTCTCCTTGTCCTTCAGCAGGTTCCCTGGCTTCAGATCATTGATGTCCAAAGACAAGTTCTTACAAAGAACTTCAATCTCAAACTTAAGGTTCAGCTGCAGTTCAACAGAGAACAGAACGAGTGAGGAGAGCCGCTGCGCTGCACGTACGTACGCCGGGGTCAGACCCAGCGCCAATAAAAACAGGACAATAAAAACCAGCAGCCCAGTTTACGCACAATAAACGTACAAATGAAAGGCCTGGATTGTCAGCTGTGAAATAATCAGTCTACAACAGGCCGAAGAGATGCAGTACGACAGCACGTTGTAACCGGATTACTAGTACTACTACTGTACTTTCTCCTGGGTCGTCCTCTAGTCCTGTCCTTTGCATCGTCCTCCCCAACACCAGCCACTCTCATGTCCTCCCTCACTACGTCCATGTCTCTTCTCCTGGGTCGTCCTCTGGTCCTGTCCTTTGCATCGTCCTCCCCAACACCAGCCACTCTCATGTCCTCCCTCACTACGTCCATGTCTCTTCTCCTGGGTCGTCCTCTGGTCCTGTCCTTTGCATCGTCCTCCCCAACACCAGCCACTCTCATGTCCTCCCTCACTACGTCCATGTCTCTTCTCCTGGGTCGTCCTCTGGTCCTGTCCTTTGCATCGTCCTCCCCAACACCAGCCACTCTCATGTCCTCCCTCACTACGTCCATGTCTCTTCTCCTGGGTCGTCCTCTAGTCCGGTTCTTTGCATCGTCCTCCCCAACACCAGCCACTCTCATGTCCTCCCTCACTACGTCCATGTCTCTTCTCCTGGGTCGTCCTCTAGCCCTGTCCTTTGCATCGTTCCCCCTGATCTGAATGAGGCTTCCGGTGCTTTTTACCCGTTAGCTCCGCGCGGCAGGAAGTTAGCAATGTAGCTTGCGTGGCATCGCCACAGACGCCCCACAAATGAAACACGCAGGAATCTTTCAGTGGTAAATAAAGACATTTAAATAAAAATAACTTCCTCCCATTCATACGTTTTGCTTCTGCCATGCTTTCGGGGGTCCTCGTCTTATACAAAACATTTTTAAATCGTTTTAATTGTTATTAATTTACATTTTACACCAATGCAGGAGTTAAATCTGTCTGCCTGTCCTCTCGCCCGGGGTCCAGGAGCACCTGTGACCCGCTGACCCCGTACATCACCCCGTACATCACCACCAGCCTCACCACCGTCTCGTAGCTCTTACCTTGAGATCATGTTCCTGATGTAGCTCTGCAAGAACATTCATAATGGCCATGGTCCAGGGGTTCTGAGGCCGGAACACCTGCAACGTCAAGACCTCAACTCATTCTCAGAACACGTTCAACCGGCACGTTCAACCGGCACGTTCAACCGGCACGTTCAACCGGCACGTTCAACCGGCACGTTCAACCGGCACGTTCAACCGGCACGTTCAACCGGCACGTTCAACCGGCACGTTCAACCGGCACGTTCAACCGGCACGTTCAACCGGCACGTTCAACCGGCACGTTCAACCGGCACGTTCAACCAGCACGTTCAACCGGCACGTTCAACCGGCACGTTCAACCGGCACGTTCAACCGGCACGTTCAACCGGCACGTTCAACCGGCACGTTCAACCGGCACGTTCAACGTCGGTGGCCCAAGGGCAGCTCTACAACTCTACTCACCATGCTCCGGAGACTGGACTCCAAGACCTTGGCCACGAAAGGAACCACATAGAGGAGCTCCTGCTGGCCCTTCACGTAGGCCTCCAGCAGCAGAGACTTGACTTCTAAATCCTGGAGAAAGAAGACGTTTGTGTGACAACTCAAAGGCCGACAGCAGAACCCCCAGACCAGCGACTCACGGTGTAGAGGATGGGCTTGTTCTTGGCCAGCGTTATCATGCCCAGCCAGTGGCCCAGATTTTTGAGCAAGGAGCGATCGGAGAAGTTGGCAGCTGCCTTGTCAGAGGTCAACAGAACCTGAAAGGAATATGGCATGAGTGGTAGCATCGTGCTGGAGGTACCTACAGTGAGGGCAGGAACCGATCTGTGAAGAGTCTGGAGGACTGGAGCAAGTCTGTTCTACCTTGATATTCCTGTACGTTTCAGTGAGGACCATTTTAACAAACTCAGGGTTCTTCAGGGTATCCAGAAAGTTAGAATAGAGGCTGTGGAAGTTGGGCTCGATGCTGACGCGCTTCATCACCAAGTACTGAGACACCCACGGCATGAACTCATCCTTCACCGTCTCCTTCAGCTCCTCGACCTACAGACGGCAGATACGGCTTTACAGAGGCTTCTGACCCCCCCCCCTCGAGTCGTCTGTGCTGCGGCTTCACCTTACCTTCTGAATCATGTTGGACTGAGAAAGGTTGTTGAAGATAAAAGCGATCTTCTCCTGCACATTTTCTGGAGGCTCCACAATCCTTTCTGTTTGGTCAGTAGCCACCAGCAGGGTGTCGATGTTGGTTGTGTTTATGGAGGGCTGCAGGGGGGGGGGGAGGGACAATCATATTCACAACAGTCAAGAACATTCATACAACCTTCACACAGCAAAGTGAACCCAGCCAGACTCACAGGGACATCCTTCTTGAAGCTGCTGGGCGTCGGCCTGGCGATGGTGGCCGTCTTGGCTGCCGTGGCTGCTGTGGTTGCCGTGGTGACCAGAGTGCTGGCCTGGCTTGGCTGGGAAGCTTTGGGAACACCAGGCTGCTGCGACTGGGCCTGGGCTTGGACGTGCGCTAGCGCCAGGCTGCCCGGCGTCGTGATGGAGCCTTGCATCTTCACCGGAGGGTCCCGTGACTGTTGGCCGTACTCGATATACTGCACACACAGGATACGGAAAGGCGCAGAGCGACGGATTTAATCTGTCTGTCTGAAGCCTCTCCCGTAGCTCAAGCCCAGTTAAATTAAGGCAACCTGATTACCTCTTGTAAATGGTGGGGGAACTGCAGAAAGTGTGCGATGGAGGCCAGGTGCTGACAGTACTGAGGATAGTCCTTGAGTCTAAAGCAGTAAAACGTGAGATACTCATTCAGCACTTACAGTAAAGAGTTTTTACGAGGAGCCCGTCCTCACCTGTTCTTAAACCTATCCAAGGCAGCGATCCCAAAGAAATACATTTTGGAGCCGTAAGGCTTCCTCAAGGCTTCCAGCACGTATCGGAGGGCCAAGCCCAGCGCCATGTAGGTGACGAGCCCCTTCTCGATGATGCCGCCGAAGAGGCAGGCGGTGATGTGCAGCTCCTTGTCCGGGTACTGGGGGAAGAAGCGGTACTCCTCAAACAGGTTGCGCAGCATGCAGTTGAACACCTCGCGCTCCCGCTTGATGGTTGAATCCTTGAACCTCTGCAGCATCTCCAGCACCTAGCAACAGCAGAATTCACCGTCGGCATAGCAACTGTCAGCTCGATATGTTAGACTGTCTTTTTCTTGGTCAGAGACAGGAATCAATCCCAACATACCTCATCAACCGACATGGTTGGGTGAGGCGGGTGGTTGTAGATGCGCTGGAAGTAGCTGTTTGCCTCGTCGTCTATCTCCTTACTGAAGTTCTGGTTTGCTTCGGGCCACACCTGAGACAGATCAGCTGGGAGAAGAGCACAAGAAGACATTTCAACGCCGGTAGTCGACACTGAGGGGGGGCTGCCAGGAATGGGGGACCGACCATTTCCTCTTTGATTATCACATTTTCTGAGTTGCATGACACGAACTTAAAAAAAGAATGTTTCAAGTCCATACGTATCCGACAGTGGCTTCAAAGAGCGCCACATCAAGGACTCGTGGATCGCACCAACGTGCACTCAGAATGCAAGCTGCTGCTCTGTCCTCAGAGGAAATACAGTGGGGCGGGGCGGGGCGGGGCGGGGCTCTCAGCCGCACCACGCCCTTCATCTTACTCTGCTGGAAGGTAGGCGGGTTGAGGCCTGGCGTGCTCATCTTCCGGCTCCCAAACGGGTCCGTGTTCACGGTTTGCATCCCCAAACTGGAGCCAATAGCAGAGCCGATTCCTGAACCCAGCGGACCTGCGAGACACAGAGTCATTCCGATGCACCCCCGCCGCCATGCTTCAACTTTGCGTCGTTAATATGCTAATCTGGGTGAACAAATTGTAAACATTTCCTGAATTTCTCATCAAAATGCAAACGTAAGGATCTTACTTTAAATCCTTCGTTACTGGAGTAGATTATAATTTCTCAGTGACTAATGCAGATTCCTGATACTGAGGGAGGCTCAACCTGAACCAATGGCGTGCTCGTTTGTGATGAATAAAAATAAACTAGCGTAGTACCCGAGTCCATACCGGGGAGCTGTGAGGACAGGCTGCCCAGGCCCCCGAACGGCGTGCTGGGGTTCGGGTTGGAGAGTGCTGGGAAAGCCTTTGCTGGGGACTGGGGATTACTGAACGCCGAGCTCAGCGAGGTGGGGAACCCCTGCATGCTTTGAGTGTGGGAAGCGGCTGCCCCCCCCAGGTTTAAAGAGCCCATGCCAGCCAGAGGGTCCATCTGAAAGAGGAGAAAAGAACGGACAATTAAGCTGGTATGGAATCCATGTAACATTTGATGGACATGTGACTTTCATGTGAAGATACCTGTACAGGTGAGATGGCGTCCAGGCTGCTGGTGCTGGGGGCCCGGCCCTTTGGCATCACCCCTGGAGGCGGCTGCCGGGCTTTATTCATTACATTGCTGCAGTTGGCAACCATAGTTAGGATGGTCTCTGACAGCTCCTGGGAAACGCTCCTGAGGAAAGACGTGGAACAAATGCACCTTTAACAAGCCCGTCCCCCGGACCCCGTCCCCAGGACCCCGTCCCCAGGACCCCGTCCCCAGGACCCCGTCCCCAGGACCCCGTCCCCAGGACCCCGTCCCCCCCCCGACCCCAGGACCCCGTCCCCAGGACCCCGTCCCCAGGACCCCGTCCCCCGGACCCCGTCCCCAGGACCCCATCCCCCAGGACCCCATCCCCCCCCCGACCCCAGGACCCCGTCCCCAGGACCCCATCCCCCGGACCCCGTCCCCCCCCCGACCCCAGGACCCCGTCCCCCGGACCCCGTCCCCCAGGACCCCGGACCCCGGACCCCGTCCCCCCCCCCGACCCCAGGACCCCGTCCCCCGGACCCCGTCCCCAGGACCCCGTCCCCAGGACCCCGTCCCCCGTCCCCCAGGACCCCATCCCCCGTCCCCCGGACCCCGTCCCCAGGACCCCGTCCCCCGGACCCCGTCCCCCAGGACCCCATCCCCCAGGACCCCGTCCCCAGGACCCCGTCCCCCAGGACCCCGTCCCCCGGGACCCCATCCCCCCCGTCCCCCAGGACCCGTCCCCCCCCCGTCCCCAGGACCCCGTCCCCCGGACCCCTCCCTGGTAGTGTCCAGCAGAGACAGACAAAAGGCCATTGGTGACTTGATCGTGTTTTGGGGAAGCACAGATACGGTGCCTGGAAAATGAAAGTGATGAACAAACCTAATTCCTCACATCTCCCACTTCAGAGAGGAGGATAAAGGAAATAATACTGTGCCAAGTATTGATACCTACACAGGAATCAACGAACAAGTTCCTGATATACAGTTTAACAGCCAGATAAACCGATCGTGTGAAAGCGGCTCACCCAGCACAGGACTGCAGGCAGGCCAGCATGGTGGCTAAGGTCTCCGGGGGCAGCTGAGCACTTTTGGGTTGGTCCTTGTCAGGGGCCAGACCCCCCATAATGGAAGGACACCGCCTCTTCAGGAATGTCACACATGCCTGGATAAAAGGTTCCTGACAAAACACAAAATAAAAGCAGTCAAATCAAAACGCTGAAGATTAAAAACTGAACTTGCACTAGACCAGCTGGGAGACTTACCCCGTGCTCTCGGATCTTGTCAGTCAGCCATTTGTCAAGTTTGAGGTATTCACGTCGAGATGCAAGTGCAGCAAGGTCAATAACAAAGGCAAATGGCGTACCATTCAGCAACATAGACAGGGACTAGAGGAAAGGAGACAGACGGGGACATGGACACCTGGCCAGGTCGCTCATCGACCACCTTTAAGCAGCTTCAACCGGAATGAGAAGCTGCAGGCGTTAGCACGACAGCCCCGTGAGCGGCTAGCTACTTAGCCTTAGCATGCGGACTCAGACCAACCTTCAGGTCCTGGGCCACGTCCAGTATCCGAGACAGCTTGGCCTGATCATACTGCTCGCCTCTCATGTACCACTCAGCCATTGAATGCATGATCAGCTGGCGGATGGAGGGAGACTGGCCCTGGGACAGCACAAATCACCAGGTTCAAGCAGCAAGCAGGCTTTGAGACACAGGAGAGACAAACACCAACCTGTCCGTGCCAGGCGTAGTGCAGAATAATGGCAGAGTTGGGATGGTTGCCCAGGAAGATGGGCATCAGGGTAGATATGAGCTCATGGCGCAGCGTGTGCCAGGAGGTGGAGATCTGCAGCAAGGCCAGCACCAACATGTCCGGGCAGTGCTTGATGGGGAAGCCGAACAGCTGCTTCACCTGCTCGTACTGGCCCACCTCAGACAGCCGAAGCAGGCTCTCCACCAGGTCCAGGCTCTTCCTGAGTTCAGAACACAGCACATTTCGGCTCGGCCGTCTGCAGACGCGCCCAGGAGGCAGGGAACCGAGAAAGTCAAGCCGCACTACCATGTAGCGATCTCCCTGTTGTCATCCTCCGGCGGGGCCTTAAGGATGTCGATCGCCACCGTGTGGCACGGGTAGTCTGCGAAGCAGAACACCTCGGGGCTGATCAGGGAGTGCTGGATGAACGACAGCTGGAAACAGAAACAGCCAGCGTACGTTCAAGAGGGAGCAAGGAGCGCTCTCTGGTGGCCACCAAAACAATCGGAATAATCCATCGCACTTCCTCATTGACGAGGAACGAGTTGATCTAATCCAGTGGTTCTCAAATGGGGGGGCGCCTGTGACCGCAGAGAAAATGTTTTTTTCGCCTTACGAGAGTAAAGTGTAATTGCACATCCACTCCAGTAGTTGGCAGTGGCGCCCTGATTGTCAGAGTGTGCGCAGGGAGTATCAGCAGAAGAAGAGCGGTTGTAAAC
>NC_090901.1:15787066-15822066 GCF_040956055.1 Brachionichthys hirsutus
TTCGGTTGCAGACTTTAAAAAATGGTAATAAAGTTATTATTTGTTTGCAAGTTAATCTATATTTCTTTCTTTTTCATAATTCTTTGTATGTTAATAAGGATACAAGAGTGTTTTTTTTTTCGGGGGGGGGGGGGGGGGGCGACAGAAAATAATTGAAAAGCACTGATCCAATCAGTCGCTCCATTCGGCACACTGTCCCAACGGACAAGGCTTTGGTTCCTCACCTGCCCCTCAGCATGCTTCCATGGCCGGTAGATGAGGTCTACAGGGAAAACCTCCATGCCCAGGCCCCGCTGGATGCCATACACCACCATGTGCAGCCCTTTGCTGTCCCGGATAACGAAGCCTGGGTGGTCCAGCTCGTAGGTCACCTCCTTGAAGTTCAGGTTGGGATTCTAGCGCAAAGACAAGGAACAAACAACGAGGTGTAAATATCTCTGTCAACATTTCAGAGGAAGAAGGGTACCGATGGGAAATGTGATAAAAAAACAAAGACTAGAAGCGCGGCTTTGTATCCATGACCAAAGGAAAACGTTGAGTCTACAGCAACACAATCTGCCCGATCCAGGTCATCCAGCCATTCCCCCGTAGCCGAGACGGCCTCCGTCGCCTGCAGCCGGCAGGGAAGCAGGCCAGTGACGCTAATGCGTTGGTCACATCCCACAATGAGGACATCTGTTCAGAACATATCCCAGTAAAAAGTCCCGAGGAAGATCAATGGAATTCTCTCACTTTTAATAGTGCTAACATGTAAACCTGTATTGCGCAGAATAGTTTGATGACATAAGGTTTTGTCACACTAGTAGAGGAAGTGGCCAGTGAGAGGCACGAGAGAGAGAGGCACAGGAGAGAGAGGGGCACGAGAGAGAGAGGGGCACGAGAGAGAGAGGGGCACGAGAGAGAGAGGCACGAGAGAGAGAGGCACGAGAGAGAGAGGCACGAGAGAGAGGCACGAGAGAGAGGGGCACGAGAGAGAGAGGCACGAGAGAGAGGGGCACGAGAGAGAGAGGCACAGGAGAGAGAGAAGCACGAGAGAGAGAGGCACAAGAGAAAGGGGCACGAGAGAGAGAGGCACAGGAGAGAGAGAAGCACGAGAGAGAGAGGCACGAGAGAAAGGGGCACGAGAGAGAGAGGCACAAGAGAGAGGGGCACGAGAGAGAGAGGCACAGGAGAGAGAGAAGCACGAGAGAGAGAGGCACGAGAGAGAGGGGCATGAGAGAGAGAGGCACAGGAGAGAGAGAAGCACGAGAGAGAGGGGCACACGAGAGAGAGGCAATAATTACCTTCCTGTAATTCCTGGGGGCAACGCAACCTTTACAAATGTACATGCTTTGTGTGTCTGTCTTTGTTTTTAACAACGCTCACTCACCACTTCCTTCACAACGTCAATGAGCACCTCGACGTTCCACGTGTGCGCCTGCGACGTGTCGCTCTTATCCTTGCCATCGCTCCAGATTCCACTGCCTGGAGCAGAGATGGACTGAGAGAGATCAGAAGAAACAGAAGTTCAAAGAGGATCTCCTAAATCCAAAGGACACCACCTTTCTGCTCGTACAGCCCAGCTCACCCCCAGAAACAAACGAAAATGAAATCGATACAATGTCCAGAGCGTCACACAACTCACCTGCAGCGGAATGCCATCGGTGAGCCCAGAGTGGGTACGGGCCATCATACCAAGGACCCTGGCTACCTGGCTGGCCGTCACCTCCCTCACCCCGTACTGGAGGATAATGTTTCTGCACTCATCCAGACTGGAGACACAAACCGATGTTCAGCCATCAGTGGACATGCGTCGTTTCCACAAGCAAACGTTTGGGGAAAACGCTCCGTTTGTTGTTTTTAAATATCACAAAACCAGATGTGTCAGCCACAAAGTAGTGTAGTACGAACAGAGTACGTGTGCGATCGCTACACGGCGTCAGAGTCATGTACGGGGTGGTTAGCACCATCGACTCATTCAAAACTGTTTGACGACACAAGAGCACCTCAAAGACACGTTTTACTTCATGCGTTTCTCCTTAATGTACGCTCACCTAGCACAGAAGCCATAGCCAACTTCCTGCATGAATTCTGCAAGAGAACTCTCCATCATGGTCTTCGCTAACTCCCCCGAGTCCGGCAGGATCCTGTCCATGAGAATGTCCCGTTTTTCAGGGTACAGCAGTGGTGCAAGCACCACAGGGCAGCGCTCCTGGGGGAAATCTGAAACACAGCGAGATCCAGTCGGTCCAGCAACAAGGGAACAACAAAGCAGGGGGGGGGGGGGGGGGGGGGATTTAGATTAGCAGGAGCAGCTGGGTGCACCACATTTGAGCTGCTCCCCCATACCTCGGCAAAGTGTCTTGAGGAAGGCGTCAATCTGTTCTTGCCCTACCCCACAGGCACCCTTCTGGCCAAAAAGTAGGTGTGAGAGCAGCAGGTGCAACACCTCGATGGCGATGTCCTGGAAGCCACCTTCCTGGTTCCCTCCTAGGTCGGCGTCAACATACGACCGCAGGAGGTCTGGGAGTTTCTGCTTGATGAACTGCGCGGCTGACAGAGCACGAAAGTGATTCTCAATCTCCCTGCACTAATCAAACATTTGTGTCATTCCTGCATTCAGACCGGATCAATGACGTCACGCCTCAATGAGCAGCACTCACTTCCCACTTTGAAACGCTTCGTGTACAACGGGGAGGCGACAGGAGTTCTGTCACGCTTTTTAAGGATACCGGTACTTCACTGAGAAGCAGAAAGGAGGGATTCAAATATTTCAGTGGAGGCTTTTTATCGCTCTGTTATTTTGAGAAGGAACCGAGGAAATAAGTTCAACTTAATATCAAAACCAAAAGCCACAGCCTCTGCTCTTAAGAACGGATTTAAGTTGTAGTCTTTGGTGTTAAATTACTGTTTATTCCAGATCAAACGTACAGGACCAGAATTTGATGACTGCGACTACATTTCTAAATAACAGAGAGGCTTCCTACTACCGTATACAGTTACGAAGGAAATGTTAATAGAACTTATTAAATATATCTTTAGTTTACACTGTGGTCTAACGGATAATAAACATCCCAGCACGTTGCCGTCATCGGCGACCTGGTTACCCATCATCGTAGTGTTGGTGCGTAACAGACGCAAGTATCAGGGTAACCCAGTGGTTCTCAGATTAATTTACATTTATGTTCTTCATTTCACTTTAATGGATTCTGCTGGTCGTGTTCTCCGACAGCTTGATCCAGTGCAGACATTTCTCAGTGAATAAACCGGAGACCTCCTTCCAGTCGTTCGGGGCGCCGCTACGCGAGCCGTTACGCGAGCCGCTACGCGAGCCGCTACGCGAGCCGCTACGCGAGCCGCTACGCGAGCCGCTACGCGAGCCGTTACGCGAGCCGCTACGCGAGCCGCTACGCGAGCCGCTACGCGAGCCGTTACGCGAGCCGCTACGCGAGCCGCTACGCGAGCCGTTACGCGAGCCGCTACGCGAGCCGTTACGCGAGCCGCTACGCGAGCCGCTACGCGAGCCGCTACGCGAGCCGCTACGCGAGCCGTTACGCGAGCCGTTACGCGAGCCGTTACGCGAGCCGCTACGCGAGCCGTTACGCGAGCCGCTACGCGAGCCGCTACGCGAGCCGCTACGCGAGCCGTTACGCGAGCCGTTACGCGAGCCGTTACGCGAGCCGCTACGCGAGCCGCTACGCGAGCCGTTACGCGAGCCGTTACGCGAATCCCAGCACCGGTTGGAAGGGTTGCCGCGTTTTACCACCAGACATGAGGTGCAGCGTGTTTTACGGATTGGTCAAAAGGCAGCGCCAGACGGGGGGGGTGGGGGGGGTTCTGTTATTTACTTCCATTTAATGGTGGACAGATTCTTTGCTCGCGATGTAAAGTGATTGATCTGCCGTTTCCACACAAAATATTGCAAACTGAGGTGTTGGACCTTGTTTGCCTCAATTGTCAACCCCCCCACCCCCCCCAGCCCTAGAACTACTTACCAAAACCACGAAGGTCTGTGTTGCTAGAGCTGAGCAAAGCGAGGCCAAATATCACCTGAGGAATAAATGAGCTTCAGTATCAAGCGTCTGACGTGACGCAGGAGAGGGGAGCGTGCTGAACGCACACGGTCCAGCTCTGGACCTGATGAAGAGCGCTTAGACCACTCACCTCTTGGACCTTGCTGAGCTTGAGAACTTTACTCAGTTGAGTAAATAAGTGGGTTGATGGTTTTAAACTCTGAAAGACATGAAAGTCAAACACAGAACTGAGTATCGAGGAGCCGCTGAAGCTCTGCACCGATAAAAGCATTTCTCTTTACACGTCATAGTTCCAGCTCCCTTGACTTTTATCGCTTGTCCAATAGGTAAAAAGCACCTGGTACAACTTGTTTAGTACCACCTGTATTACTCTGACCAGCATGCCAAGCAGGTACTAAGGTCACATGAAGGATTTCAGACCAATGTCCATCACAATGGAGCTACTTTAGCATCCAAACTTTACTTTTATTGCAGCCTCTCCACTGAGGAGGCGCAGATGCTCCTGTCTTGAGGGTTTTTATCACTGAAGACTCGGGCTGCACGATATGCGATAGGTGCCCAGTATCACGATAACGATATTTCTTTCCTTTCAACTAAAAACACAATCTGGATGAACCATAAGAAACTTATCTGTAAACATACCAATGAACAAATGCACAATTGCAGACATGCATTTCAAATACTACATTTATTTTCACTATTACACATTAATATGTTCGTGTATTTTTCCAGCAATCATTTTGAAGCAAGAGCTTCACAACAAAACACTGAAAATGTTCCCTTGCCGTTTTGTGCCTGAAATATTAAAATCTGTAAACGCTTAACGGCTGCAGTTAAAGCCTCGGTCGCTTCGTTTTCTCGTAAGGCGCGTAGCTCTCATTCATTCCCATTTGAGGACTTGCTTTTCGTCTGCCTGACTTTCGGGTGTAGACTGGATTTTCAGACTACAAGTATCCAGCATACAGGTCCTTGTGGCCGTGGAGCTTTGCCGTGTCTCCTCTCGACTTCTCTGCCGCTTTCCGGCACGGCTTGCTAAGAACGCGTGTCTGAGGCGTCTTGTGAAGCAGTCCCACCTTCCGGAGGTGCAGTGTCCCTTAGGGACCAGTGTCTTCGTCTCCCTCCATGCTTGTTTTTTACAGTGTAGTAGTGTGTACGTCCTCCGCTGAGAGCATGTGCTCGCTCTGGCTAATAGCCAAGCCGCACCTTCGGACCCGTTTAATTAAGGTTGCGCCGGATTGGTCAAAGTGCGCATGTAAACAAATGTGTGATTGATACATCAATCATTTGAAATGATGGCGCATATTCTCCATACGGACACCGCGCGTGCCATTAAAGCGATAATGCCATTTTTCGGATACATCGTGCAGCCCTACTGAAGACCACGTCACAGCAGCTCCACGCTGTGCCCATCTGTATCGATGAGGAACTATCCCCCAGTGCAACTCACAACACAAGAGTCCTTCGGCTACAATTAAGATTCCAGCGATTGCTGCTTACCTTTTGGTAGTGAAGGGGATTGTCAATGGCATAACACAGAGTAGAGATAAAATTTGGCTTTGATATCAGCGACACACACTCCTGGATCAGAAACTGTGTCTTGGGCAAGTTGCAAAGCAAAATGGACCGAGAAAGAGAGAATAGAGACAAAAGAAGCAGGTGAAGATAAAGTCAACAACAAGTACTACGAACCAAAAGGCATCAAAGAACAGGAGACTTCTCCATATTGAGTGTAAAGCCAATTCTGAACGACGCCATTGTTACAAGGTACGAGTGTGCACATCGACAATTCTATACAAAGCAGCACAAACAAATACAGGAATACACGGACTGCAGAGACGCCATCTCAATTATACAAGTACGATGTGGAAAAGAAATGCTGTTTACACTCTACAAAAAAGGATTCATACTTTAATTTATTGTAATAATTAATGACAGGACTTTGTAAAGCACAACTTGTCCTACAAGGCAGAAACGCTTGCAGGGAACAGCCTTGTGTTTTGTTAAATGGCCGCTAAACGCACAAGCAGCGTCTCAGACAGCCGGTGAGCACGGGGGTCCGTCTAGCTTGTGAACGGTCCGCTAGTAACAGCCACGATCAATACGTTGAAGACTCAATGCACTGAAAGCCAAGCTGGGATAGACAAAAACAAAGACCAGACGAACCTCCGCCAAGCAGCTCATTCCCCTCCTACCTGAGCTCAGGCCATCCACACGCTGATTCAGATCATCAATCGATGGCTATTTTGAATATTTTTTCCTGACCTCATTCTGGATCAGATCCATAAGACATTTTGGATAATAGAGCACATATTGGACCCCTTTTTTTTTTTAAACAGTAACTTACTTTTCCCTTGAGCATAACCGCAGGTGGATGGATGAGAAATAAAGCAGTTTATTAAACTCTTCTGACCAGGGCTGGGTCAAAGCGCCCCCAAGCCACACTGCTGAGGTCATCCTGAGGTTCCACGGCGTTCCTACGCTAGATGATAAAGTGCAAGCCCTCCAGCAGGTGTTCGGTTCACCCTGAAGGCCTGAACCCTCCTCCCAGGGGACGTCCTGTCCACCCGCCGCCGGCTCCTTTGATGCCAGCCCTACCCTCGAGTTCCCTTTTTAATGTTGAAGCTCTTCAACCTGTCTCTAAGGCTTAGCCCCCCCCCCGAACAAAGAATGTATTAACATTAGGCAGCACACATCCTGTGGAAAGAGGAACCCTTAAGAAGAAAGCGCTCTGGGTGCTCGGTGACAATAATTACCTGGTGAAAGTCCTTCCCGCTGCTTTTACCATCGCCACTGAAATCCACATGGGAGAAGAGACAGCGTAGGAGATGTCTGTCTGCCTCAGGACCGTGACGATTCACAATCTGGGACAAGGCGAGAGAACCACCCAGCGGGCATGAGGACCGTGGGAAGGCCGGGTGGAGACGACGCACCGACGGCGTGCACACTTACATGCTGTACTTCTTGCTGGCTGGCTCTGTAGTTTTTCTTTGTTAAATTGTCCACCAGATAGCTGATTTGAGACAAAGCCAGCGAGAGCGAATCAAGATTCATTGCTGGTTGGGGCGGAAGCAGGCGGCCGAGCACGGCGCAAAATCACCATTATTCCCCTTTTGTCACTTCAGTGAGAGGTTACTTCTGCCCCCCCCCCACCCCCCCCCAAAGGTTTGCAAGAGTTTGGCTTCCAAATTAGCTTTCCGGTCACTGGCCCCTGGTGCTAAGTAGAGTTCTTCAGTTTAAAACCAAGTTCAGCATCTGAAATGAGAGAAGACAAAAATATAAAACGTGACTTCCAATATGGACAATATTCACTATTCATCGACACCGGAGCGCCAGGCTTTGAGGCCTACGCACCGAAGCGACGCTCCCGTCCAGCGCCTCTGCCCAGCTCGAACACGACGCCGTGAATCTGAACGCACTGTGCGCGCTTTGGGACACCGTCGTGCCCGTGAAACAAGGCCGCGACTGTAAACCCAAGCTAGCTGCTCCACAGCATGCGTTTACGCACCGAATAGCTCCCGCATCTTTACCAACCAATGCAGGAGTAAATAGCAGCTAGCAGTAGCTCAACGCGAGTCCAATGGTAATTAAAGTTACTCACTAAGGCGAGCTGACGTCAGCAAACCCCGGCAGCGGGACGCTAGCCGGGGCGAGCTACTCAACGCGCGGATCGTTACTAGTAACTATGCGGGTAACAGATTCAACACTGCGGGGATGTAGCTGCCTCGGCTAACATCAACAGGGCGCTCGGGAGAGGTTTTAGTAAACATTAGCCAACATGTTTACTGAAGAAACTACTAACCTAGTCCAATCAGAGCCACCAACTGCGTTTTATTGCGTAATTCACATTTACCAAACCCGCATGTGTGACTACGTCCATCAACCTTTGTGCGCTATCGCCAGCTCCCTGCAGGGTACGGAACAACGCTAGCAGTTAGCATTTAGCTAAGCTAAGCTAGCAACGCGAACCCGTTCCAAGCTCGTGTGTATGATTCGGCATAACCAATAGATGGTTAGCCGGTTATCAATAACTGTTTGGACTAACACATTTAACAACTCTACGACTTTTACACTGTTGCATGCGCGCCGGCATTGGACCTGCTGTAGCTGGATTCTAGCCGAGCGTGTCACTCGCTAGCATTACGCTAACATTAGCTATGCGGACGGGCTCCGACTATGCCATGAGCTAGCTAATGTCAAAGCTAATCGCAGTAGCCAACTATCTTACAATGACGCGTAAACGTCACCTCTGGGAACTGTCAGCGTATTCTCCAGTGAAAATGCGAGCAGCTGTATCGTAATGAATAACTTATGGTACAGGATACAAGCTGGTATATCAATCAATCATTACTTCCATGATGCAACACATTTGAAGGCGGCTTTTCAGGAAATAGCCGTTCCCGTCGGCGGCGGCTAGCAGGCCCCCCGCTGCTCTAATGGCGCCGCTGCGTGATATACACGCTCCCGGTGGATGTTTAGAGCGTAATGCTAATCTCACCGTGTCCCAAGAAAGAAAGGCAGATGTTCCTCCCGTCTCCGCGCACACAAACTCAACGAAATGGAAGGGCCGCTGTGCCTCCAGGTCAGTTTGATTTTCAAAATAAAATGGCGACTGTCACCGCCATGGCGCGTTCACGAGACGTATGCGTGTTGCGTGCGTTTATCCACGCGAGACACACGCAAGGTGCGTGATGGCGATCCTCCCGTCATGAGAGCCCAACAAGCAGCAGGGACACAAGCTCATTGGGGGGTTCATCGACCTTTGCTAAAGCTAATATTAGCTAACATTCGAGGGCGCATGTCAAAACAGCATAATAAATAAAAAATAAATAATTATGATTATTCCATTTTTTTAGCTTTCACCGATTTGCAGAACCAATGATTATTTCAGTGCAAATACAGTTTTTTTTTTCAAATGCAAATATTTCAATACAAACGCTCCCAAATTTCAGTTCACGTCGTTTTTGCTTTTCTTTTGGTGACATTTTTTTAAATATCAAAAATCACTGTCACGTTCAATATTTGTTTCACGAACAAAACCTTTGTAATTAATAATATGAGCGTTCAACCGTAAGAATCCCAGAATGTTACGCTACTCATTGGAAAGCATCGCTGTCACGTCTGAACAAACTGCAAACATATTAAACTATAAATTATTAAACTATTGTTATAAGCATAGATCACTTTTCACTCACTGATTGGCGTAGCCTAATGTTAAAATGTTCCATGACTAGTAAAGGCTGTATTCTCAGGAACGTCCATGAGCAATATTAACAATATAGCCCCCCCCTCTAAATAACTTGGAGTAAATAATTTGTGAAGCATTAACGTGTACACAACTTTATTGTTGCCGTTTATAATACTGCTGCGTGGCTAACCTAGAATTAAAATCTTTATATTTTGTATCTCAATCTGTTAATTTGTGTGTTGGTTTGCAAAATCTTGGGAACATATTTTAAATCACTGCAAATCCATCGTGGTGATGGAAAAAAAACATACATTCTTACTTCAGTAATTGCAGCTTTGCCTTATTTCAGGCCAATAAAACGGAAAATGGATAATGTGAATGTTATACGTATTACAGTATATCATTTCATGTGAAATTTGCTCAGGATTTGTGACTAGAACTAGAAAGACAATCAGAGACTGCAGACTCCGCCTCCAATAGACTATTGGATCTTGTGAGACAGTAAACAGGGCTTCCGGATCAGAGGGGCCAAACCTGCTCTAGCTTGCTGCTCCGGAACGTACTACAAGACACCTTCTGGACTCTTTTTCCCATCATGCCATTCGTGTCCCTCCCTCTTAAAGTGGCAGTTTACAGCACAGGCACAATTCCAGATGTAAAAATAATTCTAGAATCTGGATCCAGATCCGGATCAACGCCATTCTCGGGGAGGACCGAGCCACGGAGAGAACCTTGCTTGTGTAAAAATTTCAAGTCGATTGGGTTACTAGTTTTTGAGTTATGCGCTCGGACAGACAAACAGACAAACGGACAAACAAACAAACAAACGGACCCAATTGCAATACCCTCGCCTCCCCTTCGGCGAGGGTAAATATAGAGCAAGGTGGAGCCAATTGCACATGCACATACATTTGCACATACATTTGCACATGCAGTTGTACCTACATATTTAAGTTAGTGTTAGTTTTTGTATTCAAAAATGTGTTGGAATAATTAGATTTTTTTGCAGCATTGTGAGGGCTCAAGAGAGGATCCAAAATCCCAAACTGAAGGTATTTCATGCTGAAATCTCGACTGCAGCCTTGAACCAATAGTTCATGCAGCTTGTAAGATGAGACCAACTCGATCTTAAAATGTTGCGTTCGATCAGGGGTGGCCAAACTTTTTGACTCGCAGGCCACAATTGGTTTTAAAATTTGACAGATGGGCCGGGCCAGGAAAAGATTGATGGAGTGTTTGTTTCAACTAATATAAATGACATGACACATAAAAGCCATTATGAAAGGATTTGCCCTTTTACAGCTAGCAAAGCATGAATATACAAGGCTCATTGTACAAATTACAGGGACAAGGTAAAATGAATGAGGTTTAATAATAATAACATGTAATCTAATGATATAATTTTGACCAACGGGCCTTAGTTTGCCCATGCCTGCATTAGTTCCAACAGCTTCAGCTATACTCTATCGTTAGATTCTAAACTGAATCTCTGGTTGAGAGGAGGACACCGAACAAACTGATTTCCTTTCTTGATAATGCTGACCTCTCTCTGTAACAGACTGGTCCAGCAGTCTTTCCTGCCCAAAACAAGAACTCTGACACCTGCATTTTGCACATGAACTGTATAAAGGTGTTTATTTGCATTCGTTGCATTTTTCTTTTATATGTAGGTAAATAAGGGCGGCTCGGTGGCGCAGTGGTAAGCACCGTTGCCTCACAGGGAGATGGTCGCGGGTTCGTCTCCGACTTGTGGCCATTCTGTGAGGAATTTGTTCTCCCCGCCTCTCACCCATTGACTGCTGGGATCGGCTCCAGCTTGGCCCGCGACCCGATAACGGATTAAGCGGTTAGAAAATGAAAAAATGAATGAATGTAGGTAAATAATACTCAGATTCAGACGACTTTGCTTGTCGGAGGTAAATTAGAGTTTGTTGCCGTTTCTGCAGCTGAGGATGGAAGAAGAACCCCACACCATTGCTTGTTTTCTCATGACGGCGATTGCGTTGTCAGCAGGATCTGAACCTGCGTGGGGAACCCCAATGGACTTCTCGTCCATTCTTCAAAGTGGGCCAGATTCCTCCGGACTCAGAGCAGACCTGGTGCAGCTGAGGAGGACATAGTTCAACAAATTCACAGTCATGCCTTTCATTTTCTCATTCGGTCCAAACCGCCACCACCTTTTCCAATCATACTTCTTTGCATTCTCTCTTATCTTTGTTATCAAGGCATCTGAATCTTCTACAAATAGCAGGAACATCATTTGAAAAAACAAAACACACACTGCGGATGACTGAATCTTCCCTGAGCCCAAGTCCTATTAATGGCCGACAGTTTACTTTTAGACTGCATTGAGGATGAAGTCTATTTAGCGGACATTTTATGAATACATTATTTTTTTCAATTTTTATTAATGAATCTTTTTTAATCTATTATAAACTTGGTTTCATTTATATTTGTGTTCTGAACAAAACTATTGTTAATTATAAACTATCACCCTGTGATGTATGACCGGCCTGTCGAACACTGCAGCGACCCCCAGTGGCCGATGGCAGGAAGTCAAGCACGCGCCCCGCTGTCCTTTGGGTTGCCTGTACGAACCTCAAAGGTATATTAGCTGATAAAAAACAAAACCGCATCGAGAACTATTCAATTCGCAAGAATTCCTCAAGAGCCGTTTTACAACGTTCTACCGGTAGGTGGCGATAATGATGATGTGTCGTTGACCGCCAGAAGAAGAAGCACTTCCTGCCCAGCCCCGCTCCCTCTTCCTCCCTCGAGCAGAGACGAGCTAGCAGTGAGGGGTCTCCCGTCGCTAGCCGCTAGCTTATCTTCGGAGCTTATGTTTACTCGGGGAGAGCAGCAGCGCAGATAAAATGTCCTGGGCGAAAGCATCGGCAGCATCCCGCCGGGCGACGGCGAACCCCAACGGCAGGTGAGCCGTAGCTAATATGCTAATGTGCTAGGTGGAGGCGGCGGATAACCGAACAGCCCCCCCCCCCCCCCCTTGTGTTGTCCAGCGCTAGCTAATATGCTAATGTGCTAGGTGGAGGCGGCGGATAACCGACCCCCCCCCCCTTGTGTTGTCCAGCGCTAGCTAATATGCTAATGTGCTAGGTGGAGGCGGCGGATAACCGACCCCCCCCCCCCCCCCCCCCCCTTGTGTTGTCCAGCGCTAGCTAATGTGCTAGGTGGAGGCGGCGGATAACCGACCCCCCCCCCCCCCCCCCCCTTGTGTTGTCCAGCGCTAGCTAATGTGCTAGGTGGAGGCGGCGGATTACCGACCCCCCCCCTTGTGTTGTCCAGCGCTAGCTAATATGCTAATGTGCTAGGTGGAGGCGGCGGATAACCGACCCCCCCCCCCCCCCCCTCCTTGTGTTGTCCAGCGCGCAGCAGCTGCGCCTGTTCCGGAGAGCAGCGCCCTACCCCAGCAGGGAGGACGCGGGCGAGGAGCTGAAGGATGCGCTGGACAGGTGCAGGAGAACGGACTCCACCACGTGCTGAGTCATCGATCTTGTTTTATCAGATATTAATCAGATACATCTAATATATGTGCATGAAAAGTAATGAAATGTCGACTTGGTAATCTAAAGAAAAAGGAACATTGACTGAAAATTATGGAAGAATTATGAGTTTTGTCACATGGCTAAGATTAGATTAGTCAAAAAAAAGATGAGGAAACATTATATTGTATTCTGGATTTTAAAACAGCACTGAAGTATTTCCTACCTTGCTTTATACGAGTCCACCTTTTAGTTCAAGCAGCCTCCTGAAGGGCGCTCCCTCTGTTGGGTCCATGCAGGATGTTGTGAGGCGCTGCCGGCCCGCTCCGGCCCGCTCCGGCCCGCCCGTGTTCTGGAAGATTCCCCGATTCCTTTCTGTTGATCTCTGGCTTCCTCCCAAAACGTGCAGCTTGGGTGAATTGGCCACCCCAAATTGTCTATAGTTGCGAGTGCGCGTGGTTGTTTGTCTTCATGTGGCTCTGCGATGTGCTGGTGACTTGTCCGGGGTGTACCCCGCCTCTCGCCTGCTGTCAGCTGGGATAGGCTCCAGCAAGGCTGGGAAAGCGACCGTGGACGAGACGATTGAGGTCGTCTGGTCTGCAGGAAAACGGAGGGAACCTTCTGTCCTTTAGACGGGTTCTGAGTCAGCGCGTCGCTGATCTTCTGTCCTTTAGACGGGTTCTGAGTCAGAGCTTCGCTGATCTTCTGTCCTTTAGACGGGTTCTGAGTCAGAACGTCGCTGATCTTCTGTCCTTTAGACGGGTTCTGAGTCAGAACGTCGCTGATCTTCTGTCCTTTAGACGGGTTCTGAGTCAGAACGTCGCTGATCTTCTGTCCTTTAGACGGGTTCTGAGTCAGAGCTTCGCTGATCTTCTGTCCTTTAGACGGGTTCTGAGTCAGAGCTTCGCTGATCTTCTGTCCTTTAGACGGGTTCTGAGTCAGAACGTCGCTGATCTTCTGTCCTTTAGACGGGTTCTGAGTCAGAGCGTCGCTGATCTTCTGTCCTTTAGACGGTTTCTGAGTCAGAACGTCGCTGATCTTCTGTCCTTTAGACGGGTTCTGAGTCAGAGCGTCGCTGATCTTCTGTCCTTTAGACGGGTTCTGAGTCAGAGCTTCGCTGATCTTCTGTCCTTTAGACGGGTTCTGAGTCAGAGCTTCGCTGATCTTCTGTCCTTTAGACGGGTTCTGAGTCAGAACGTCGCTGATCTTCTGTCCTTTAGACGGGTTCTGAGTCAGAGCTTCGCTGATCTTCTGTCCTTTAGACGGGTTCTGAGTCAGAGCTTCGCTGATCTTCTGTCCTTTAGACGGGTTCTGAGTCAGAACGTCGCTGATCTTCTGTCCTTTAGACGGGTTCTGAGTCAGAACGTCGCTGATCTTCTGTCCTTTAGACGGGTTCTGAGTCAGATCGTCGCTGATCTTCTGTCCTTTAGACGGGTTCTGAGTCAGAGCTTCGCTGATCTTCTGTCCTTTAGACGGGTTCTGAGTCAGAGCTTCGCTGATCTTCTGTCCTTTAGACGGGTTCTGAGTCAGAACGTCGCTGATCTTCTGTCCTTTAGACGGGTTCTGAGTCAGAGCGTCGCTGATCTTCTGTCCTTTAGACGGTTTCTGAGTCAGAACGTCGCTGATCTTCTGTCCTTTAGACGGGTTCTGAGTCAGAGCGTCGCTGATCTTCTGTCCTTTAGACGGGTTCTGAGTCAGAGCGTCGCTGATCTTCTGTCCTTTAGACGGGTTCTGAGTCAGAGCTTCGCTGATCTTCTGTCCTTTAGACGGGTTCTGAGTCAGAACGTCGCTGATCTTCTGTCCTTTAGACGGGTTCTGAGTCAGAGCTTCGCTGATCTTCTGTCCTTTAGACGGGTTCTGAGTCAGAGCTTCGCTGATCTTCTGTCCTTTAGACGGGTTCTGAGTCAGAACGTCGCTGATCTTCTGTCCTTTAGACGGGTTCTGAGTCAGAACGTCGCTGATCTTCTGTCCTTTAGACGGGTTCTGAGTCAGAGCGTCGCTGATCTTCTGTCCTTTAGACGGGTTCTGAGTCAGAGCTTCGCTGATCTTCTGTCCTTTAGACGGGTTCTGAGTCAGAGCGTCGCTGATCTTCTGTCCTTTAGACGGGTTCTGAGTCAGAGCTTCGCTGATCTTCTGTCCTTTAGACGGGTTCTGAGTCAGAACGTCGCTGATCTTCTGTCCTTTAGACGGGTTCTGAGTCAGAACGTCGCTGATCTTCTGTCCTTTAGACGGGTTCTGAGTCAGAGCGTCGCTGATCTTCTGTCCTTTAGACGGGTTCTGAGTCAGAGCTTCGCTGATCTTCTGTCCTTTAGACGGGTTCTGAGTCAGAGCGTCGCTGATCTTCTGTCCTTTAGACGGGTTCTGAGTCAGAGCTTCGCTGATCTTCTGTCCTTTAGACGGGTTCTGAGTCAGAGCTTCGCTGATCTTCTGTCCTTTAGACGGGTTCTGAGTCAGAGCTTCGCTGATCTTCTGTCCTTGTAAACATTGTCGGTTTGTGGCAGCGTTGCGGTCCCGGCCTGTGTTCCCGTTAGCATCCGTTTGAAGACGGTTTCTCATTGGTCGTCCAGCAGACTTCAGCTGATGAACGTCGCTCTGAACAGGGTCGTTGTTTGGCTGCGTGCGGTCTTGGTTTCCTAACCTACCAGAAAAGGCTTTATCTCTTCAAATATGTTGCCTCATATATTGATCTAGATACTTCATGTCCTAAAAATACTTTCCTAATGAAATTGTCATTAAAAATGTCGCTTTCCTTTCAGTTATGAAGAACTAGAGCAGCTGAAGAACTTCAGTGGAAGTGTGAAGTATGAGGGCTACAAGCTTCAACCCAGTGGTGAGACGTTAAATTCTTTGCTGCTGGTTCAACATTTGGACCTTAGAAACATATCAATATCAAATAAATATTTTGCATATAAATATAGAAGAAAAAAGTTACAATAAAACTGGGCCTTCCAAAATCACTGCTTCTCGTTGGCGCTTGTGAAGCAATCATCCTCGCTGCAAGGGGTTAAAAAATCAGTTTTGATTTCTGAATAGTGTAGTCCCTCGATATAATGCGGTTCATCTTCTGCGACTTCGCTGAGTTTTAATGCAATTTTTCAGATATTTTTTTTGCACTTGAACGCACCTTGAAACGGCGCAAGGACGAAGGCGCATTCGGAGGAATTGTGAAATACGCGCGAGTTGCTATTAATCATTTCTCATGTGTTCAGCCTCGTAGGTTGATCATTAAAATTAAATTTGTTATTTCTAAAAGCTATCATGTTTATTTGTTAAGCGTTTGTTTTATAGCGCTCTGATTCTCTGTGTAAAAAGAGGCTTTTATTTTGTAGGAGCATAAACGTCACGTCCCTTTTGGGTTTTGTTTCTTCCTGTTGATACATGTAGCCGCTGCCGTTCCGCTGTGCTAAGCTATCCAATAAAGCAGCATGAGAGGCTAAAGACAGCACGAGTAGAATATTTGTTCTTCTGCACTCCAAGCGGCTCTTTCCTCGACCTGCACGCCTTAATATTATTAACAGGAAAACGTTTACTGTACGTACTATATATTTATATTTCTCAAACAAATGTTTAGTTCTGAAAAGGTTTTGATCTTTGGTTTCATTCTATAATACTGAAACAATCTATTTAGATTAATGCCTGACTGTTAAACGTGTATAAAGTGTGTGGTGAGGGGTTTTACAGCCTTAAAACATTTATGTACATGTATAATAATTGTAAAAAAAATAAAAATTACTACATTGCGGATTTCACTTATTGCGGGTTATTTTTAGAACGTAACCCCCGTGGAAAATGAGGGACTACTGTGTTTGATATTCTTTCCAAAGGACATTTGTTTCAAACTGGGAGCCCCTCGGTCTGCGTATAGTGTGATCATTGAACTGAAATCAATGAAAGTCCTTTCTGCTTTACTGAATTCTTGTTCATCTGGATATAAATCCCTTATAAACAATTTAGAATCTAACTTAATCCGTTTTGAAACGGTCCCAGCTCTGTTGGGATGTGGTGTGTGGGCTGGTGACTGGAGAGTCTGCCTCCAGAGCACTGCCGAGGTGCCCTTGAGCAAGGCACCGTCCCCTCTAGCGGCTCCAGGTGCCTTCACCCCTCTCCCTCTCCGTGTGCTAGGGCCCTTTGATACACGCATTAGTGTGTGGTTGTTTCAAGGGGCCCGTTGTTCTAGGGTGAAAGTTCAATTTCATTGTGTGTGTCAGCAGATGATGATTAATAAAAGCATTTCATTTAAATCCTCTCTCGCTCTCTCCGCTGTGTTTTCTCCGGCACCATCTTCCCATTCCCAGTCAAACCAGAGGGCTGCACCCCAGCAGACAGACGTAAAGCCCTGTATCAGAGGTTCTACAGACAGGTGCAGGAGGAGAGGAGGGCAGCAGACTGCGTGGTCATCTCCATCACCAACCAGTGCATGTGAGTACATACGGAGTACAAACGCACTCAGAACGGATCGGAGACTTTTGCATGCATGGCTTGATAGGTTTGCCTGGCTGTGAGACACTGGGCCACTTACCTGTGCATCCAGGTGCTCATCTTAAGGGTCAAGCATTTACGTCACTTTGGATTGGATACTTTACGCTTTCTGCCATGATGTCGGTAGACTTCAGTGAAACCCTCCCGTGAGTGCAATGAACAAAATATATAAGAAATAAAGAGCCATGCAACATAAAGTTCACACATGCATATTTGTTTGATGTATGTTCAAAGAGAAAAAAGGTATAGATCTGTCTTTCTGGAGCTAGCATGCATCACAAGTATCCGTATTGACATGTTCACACATTTCTTTAACAATTGGCTCACATTGGTGGGGCAGACAAAGTGAAAAAACACAATGGCCATTAGAGCGCTGTCAGACCATTGTCTTTACCATCTGTCACTTCAGAGTCTTTTCAGGAAGTCTGCATTGGGTCATCTGAAGGGCGTGGTCATAGGTGTGCACATTGTGTACTGTTTCATCGAGGACATTGCATCCGGTGCAGATCAGATACTTTATCATGGTGATGACTGCGAGTTCAATTGTGTAAGTGCAGTACGTGAAGCTAAACACAAGATATGTTAGCTTCAGTCGGCCAAAGGGCAACAGGCAGCAGAGGTCGGCCTCTCTTGGTGCTCGGTTCAAGGGGGATCTTTGACAAATGCGTAAGCTCAACCAGTGATCAACCGTTCAAAGCAGATTATTCCTTGGCATGTCGTTTGGCTCATTCTGATCCCTGTCCCAGATAGGTGTACCACAAGGAGCTATTCTTGGCCCCCTTTTATACACTGTTTTATATTTGAACAATTGAGCAACCTGAAATTCTAACGCATAATTTTATTCTTGCTTGCCACTGACTCCTCGCTTAATATGGCCAATTCAGATGTCCAGTGTACTTTTAAAACACTTCAGACTTCTCATGGACCAGAGGCTTGTTTTAAAGTCTCGCAACATTAAGTATTTGGTATTCCCTCGGTCATTATTCAGTTTAACAGGCAATTCCAAACCATTCCATCAAAATTCAAACTGTTGTACTTTGGAAATATTTGGGTGGGCACCAGGCTTACCCTTTAAGATGAATGTGCAACGGGTGGTATGTCAACCGAGGGTCAAAACTGGATTCTTGTATAGAAACCAATCAGGTACAATCTTTTTCCTATCCATAAATATGTATATTTATGCATCCATGCTTCTCCCTCTGCATTAAAATCTCCTGACACCATTGATCACAGTGCATTGCCCTTCATCAAAGGTAATAAGTACATTACTAACTCACACTTGTACCCAATTCTTGGCCTCTCTTCTCACCTTGATGCCCCACCACTGGGGAACAGGGTCGGTCGAGACTCCTCAGACAACATGACCTTTTGCATTGCTCCAGAGTCCAGCCTTTATTATGTTCTACACCACAGCTGTTTAGTCCCAGGGGATCCTCCCTCACTCACTCGCTCACTCGCTCACTCACTCACTCGCTCACTCACTCACTCGCTCGCTCACACACACACAATGCTCTTTCGGCATTAACCACACCCGTGAGTTGTGATGAGTTTAACCCAATGGAAGGCTCTTCGCTACTTGCCTGGTCAAATACAGTTGCTGACTTGTTTTTCGCCGAGTAGTGGATAGAGGAATGAATGCAAATCACAGAACTCTTCCAAATACTCTTTATGTTCACTGATTAATGAAAAACTGAAATTTTGACGTGAATATTTGTACATTTACTGTAAATGAATATTTGCCCAAATATGTTAAGAGGGGCCCATTGCAGGGTGTAAATGTAGTTTTGTTGTGTGTGTCTGCATGCTCAATGACACCAATACAGATTTCTTCTTCTTCAATCAAGTTAGTATATCTAAGAATGATCCCCTTTCCTGCAGTAGTGAACCTCTTTTAAATTGCATGGGAACCTTTAGGATGAGTTCTGGTTCATGAAAAGCGTATCCCTGTCATTGCCAAGTCCTTGATATGGAATGAATCCTGTTTTCCTTTTGGTAAATGACCATGGTGTAAGCAGAAAAGACTTCAATGTATCCAGGGCAAAGCAGAAAGCCTTTTGAAGCGTTTGAATTTATTTGAACAAGAACTTCCAGTGATTATTTTCATTGTTGGTGACTAAAGAATCAGCGTTTCCAGAGAAACTCCTGCAACATAACCCTCCTTTTCCTGAAGTTCCAAATACCAATTCTGCTTTGCTTGCAACTATATTTCAATAACTATCTGCTAATGGCAAGCCGCTGTAGCACTACGGTTTCTCTGTCTTCTAAAGGACAGATTTCATTTTGTATGGCCGGGATGGAGCCTTTGGGCCTAATATTAAAATCACCATTTTAAATCATTTCACTTTAACATGAAATTTGCCATTGATGTTTTAGAAAGATGCAAAATAAAATGCCACCAAACACACGTATCCTGATATCAAAACACTTCATATTAAACGCCGCCATCCAACTGCAGCTTAAATATTGGACTATGTTATATCGGTAAGAGAAGAGTTTTTTCTCTCGCCAATAGTCTAATATGCCTGATGTATTACCAAAACACATAATCTAACAACACTTAATACATTTATGAGAGATCCTACAAGTTGTGGTAGGGCCATGCAAACCTGGAATAAGTCTCTGCTCCTCAGAGGTATAATGTAGCTTTCTCTTTATGCCAATTGAGTCACGTAGAAATGTCACGTTAACAAAGTGTTTCTCTTCCTCTCAAAGGGATTACCCCAAATCGCTAAGCCAGTGCTTGCAGGAGCGCGGCCTGTCAGTGGAAATGCTCTACCTTCAGGCGGATTCGGGCCTCACCCGGGCCTTGCAGGATGTCCGCGCAGATGGCTCCTCGTTATGTATACTGGTGGAGCAGACAAACGTAGCTCTGTCCTCCTGCACTGTTATCATATTCTCAGAGTCCCTCAAAAGTAAGTCCCGACCCCTCATTCCCTCAAGTTTAGCCAAAGCTCCTCAGCTACCTTCCGTCCGTTCTCAGCCAACAGGCTAAGGCGCTTCATGTTGTCTCTTTACGAGCAAAGCAAATATTCCCATTCACACGCACATCAATATAAATATGTACCGGTACACACTGGCAGCTCACCCACCGGTAAAAACTGTGACATGCGTAACACGATGTGTTTAAAACCTGAAAGATGCCCCAATATAGCCAACAACAAAAGGAGAACCTGTGACATGACTGATCGGGTCAGGGTTTAGGTACTAGCTAACTGATTAGCATTCAGCTGGCTAACCCTAGCTAACAGACATGACAGTCATGTCGTTGTTCAGACTGACCAGGACACAAAATGTCAAATGACTGATTTATTACGACCCCCGTCTTATTTTCATAGCATCTCAAACGATCCTCTCTTTGATCAGTTCAGTTGGAATGACTTTGATCTTCTGGACTTTCCCGTGGAGAGTATTCATGGTTCTTTACTTAACTTTAGCTCATTCTGCCCCCCCCCCCCCCCCCCCCCATTTAGCCAATTTTTAATGATGTGATGATTAGCCAAACGTCATTATTTATGCTCCTGCAAAAACGTTTTTAAGTACTACACAATCCAAAAATAAAGCTCAATAATACAAATGACAATAATAATACTGTAATTGTACTGTTATAATGATACTTTGAATTGCTCATGACAAAGATAACCGAGTGATGCTTGCTCCAACACCCATTCAAATCTCATATCAAATAGTTTGCAAATAAAAAATGGATTGATTTCAGTACATAAATGCCGTTAAGTCTCGACGCACATCAATAACAGACCGCTAACGAACAAGCATGTTACGGATAAGCTCGCTGCTCGGTGCCTTTCCTCTCCCCGAGTCGCACTCGGTGATCCCAGTAGTTCCTGAGTGCCGTGCCGCAGTCACCATCGTGTTCCCGTTTCCCTCCCAGTCCACCGTAACATGCCCAAAGACCAGGCCATGGACTTTGTTGCAGCAGAATACGGTCGCAGGCTCGCCAAAGAGCGCCCTCAGAGAGACCCCGCAGACATCGCCGCCGAAGCGTCGCAGCTGCTGGACGACTATCTCGACCGAGAGAAGCTCGAGCGTCACAACGTTCCCTACGAAACCCGCCCCCTCGTCATGCTGCTCGCCGAGGGGGTGCATCTTTACGCCGAGGAGCTCCAAACCATCGCCGAGTACGTGCGGTCCCGGCAGGAGCACGCACAAGGTTGGCCAGCGTTCCATGACCCATCTGAACGTGCACTCTGCACACACACCTTTGACTTCCTTGAGCTTTATTGTTTAGCTCGTCTTGTTTCCAGTTCTCAAACTCTGTTTCTGCTTCTCATTTCTAAGCATGAGCAACGTAACAAAGCTGCTTCTGGTTTTAAGCGTTCAGCATCTCGTACATTCATGTGTTCATCTAATCAAAGGCAGCTTGATTTTAAAAAACCTTTTTTGATCAGGCGAAAGGGCTGTCCCCTTTATAGCAGGGGTCCCCAACCACCGGGCCGCAGCCGGTACCGGTCCGTGAGGCATTTGTTACCGGGCCGCACAGAAAGAATATCTCATTTATACGATTTCCGTTGTATTGATTATTAGCGCCTGAGAGGCGTTTTATTTTGAAAGGCGACCGGATCCGCCTCAGGGCCTCCGTGCGTCTGGTGCCGACTGAACTCCGGTTCTGTGCTGGCTGGGCCCACGGCCGCTGACCCGTTCCTGTTTGGGGCTGCTTTATTTGTTCTTTCCCTCTGTCCAGCCACCAATGCCGAGGGGGAGAGGGGTAACATGTTACCCCCGGGACTGGGGAAACCGCCTCCTTTGCTCCCCACCCCACCTGTCCCCCCCCAGCCCCAGTCTGCAGCCGAGGCAGGGATGATGGAACTCTCCACACCGCCACGCCCTGCTCTCCTGCCTTCACCAGGTTAGACTGATGGTGTGTGTGTGTGTGTGTGAATGGAAGCTGGTGCCTCACCTCCCCCCAGAGTGTGTGTGTGTGTGTGTGTGTGTGTGTGAATGCTATGAGTGGCCGTTCTACCTCGGAAGGTGCTGTGTTAGTGCAGTGAAAATGCTCTTCCCGTCTCTCTTTTAGTCTCTTATCCCAAAACCAAACCACCTCCACTCCTGTCCTTGCACCGACTTCCTGGTCCGTCATTGGGGGTCCTGCCTTCACGGGGCCTCCTGCCCTCACATCTTCCCTACGGGGCGCAGGTCCTACCCCGAGGACCCCTACTACACTACGCTCCTCTGTATCACCCTGGTCCCAGGGGCCCCCTCCTCCGAGGCACCCCGCCGTCTCTAAAGAGCTCCCGTCCTCCCCTCCTCTCCACGCCAGGTGGGCTGTCTTCACGCGTTCTGTAGCTTCGTTAGTATTGATCCGGCGTTCATGTAGAAACTGAATCAAACATGCTGCTGATATGAACAGAAAGCAAAACGTGTCGTCTTCTGCCCCCCCCTTCTGTTTCTCATATCATCAGGTGCCCCTGTACTACGTCCAAGTGGTTCCCGACACTGAAACCGCACACGCACACGCACGCACACACACACACCTGCTCTGGCCCCTTTTCTTTCAAGGCGTTGGCTAACTGCAGTTAGATAAAAGATAAGATTTAAAGTGTGATATCTTTATCTCGTTGATAGATGGTGGAGTTTTCTGGGGATTTTATTTTAATTATCTTTTCTACAATCCCTCTGCCATCATTTCTCCTTGATATTGTGATGTTCTCCTCCTGACTCCTCCCATTAAAGGTTCTGTTCTTCCCGTTTGTTCTTTGGGCTCTGTTTCTGTGGGTCGCAGGGAAAGCAGCAAACAAACGCTTAACGGCAGGCGGCGGCTTCTCGTTCACATTCTGGTGCAGTTTTTAAAAGTTGGGCTAAAGATGTCTAAAGTTCACTTGAGAGAAGCCAAATGAATATTTTCACAAGCTAATTATGTACTTTTAACAAATATTTATATAATAATGATGTATATATAACTAATAAATCATTAGTTCTTCATTTTTATGATTAATTTTGACTCTAGGGGTGATCAGTCCTGAGTTCTTGAGTTCTAGATAATGGTTCTCTTTTTAAAGTTGCAGGAGCAACTTTGACACCTTTTTATACAAAAGGTTTTAATTTTAGCCACCTTGTCTGTTTGAGTAAAGACGGTTTATTGAGTGACTCTAGCGGCCGTGTGATCCGTATGATCCGTGTGATCCGTGTGATCCGTGTGATCCGTGTGATCCGTGTGATCCGTGTGATACGTGTGATACGTGTGATCCGTGTGATCCGTATCCGTATCATCCGTGTGATCCGTGTGATCCGTATGATCCGTATGGGTCCACCAAAAGGTCTGGACGAGTGAATCTGAAACAGCTTTGTTTCACCACGGCGAGCGAGGCAGACGATTTCATCGTAGGTTGTTCAGCGCTACGAAACTACGGCTTCCTTGAAGGGTGTCTGGATTTGAACAACAATCTCAATCAAATAACATCTTTGCATTTCTATTTTAATGAATTTATGAAACGTTTCACACTGGACATTAAGAAAACTATGTAAATAACTATGTTTATGTACACATGTACAGCGCTGCAAGAGTCTGATGCAGGTGTGCAGAAATGGTTAGAAAGTTTCAAAGTAAGAATACTTACGAAAATGTTAAATTGAGTTGCTTATTTATTGGTGACCAAAATGCAAGGTGAGTGAACCGGAGAACAATCTGAATCATCAGATCGACTACGTACAGGACAGGTGAACAAAGGGGCGTCGACCTGGGTCAGGAACAGGCAAGCCGCGATCGTTTCACAGGTCATCGCAGCAGCGAGACACAAGGCTGCGCTATAGAGGCAGCGGGCGTTTGTGGGTTTATTACCACGCAAGACAACCTGGAAGTGCCTTCTTTCTAACAGCCACCAGAGGGCGCCTGAATCGTTTTCAGAAGTACGTACTGTGCTTCTGTGGAACGCAAATGAGAAATGACTCCTTTCATTTCCCTTCTTAGACCAGTGAAGAGATTCTCATGCTCTCATGACCTCGGTTTATGGATACGCTTTCACGCCAGCACGATGTTTATCGTGTATTGATCCGATGGAGATTTACCTCGACCACAAAGCCAGGCAGGTCTGACTGGTCACGTCTGTTTCTAAATAAACTAGGGTGGAGACGCACAGTTTCACCCGGCGAAACACGGAGAGCGTTCTATCAAGTATTCGCCGGGCACACATCCGTGTACACCACGCTGTAAACAACAGTATTTGGATGGAACATTTGCTGTGGAGGTGTTTGTACGGCCAGAACCGGCCCGCAAGGAGCTTCTATCAGGCCCGCAGGATGAATTTTGAAAAAAGTATTTTTTATTTATTTATTATTAAATGCTTTTCAAGAATTATCCGCTAGGGGGCGCACTGTTTCGGTCAGCGTAGAAGACACACATCACTGAGACAGACCAAACGGCACATGGGAGCTGACTGTGGGAGGTCCGTGCGTGTGACGAGACCTGATGCGCACGTGAAACGGGACAAAGACCAGACTGAGAGACGTTTCAGGTATTTGGTGAACCTGAGACAGAACTTCCTGTTTTTGCTCACCTTTCACAGGTAAAGCTTCTGATGTGTCGACATCCAGCTAGAAATAATTGATCTGCAATGTGACGCAGATCTGAAGGGCAGATTAGCCTCCGTAGGTCTGGACCCATTTGATCAGTATCTATTGATCTATTGCAGGAACCCCAAACGTGCACAGAACTGTGCACGTTTGGGACGACCTACCTTTGAGAACACATTTAGTCAGTAATGATCAATAAAACTAAAATGCGTTCAAGGCTCACACACAAGCACTTCAATGACATTCTGAGAGTGACACCTGATGCTGATGCACCTGTGCAGGTAAAAAGATGCCAAGTTTCAGGACCAAAACCAAAGCAGTGTAGACGAGACTAACGCCTTTAGATGCTGCCTGAGACGCTGTTTGCACTGAAAGAATGCAGCTCTGTGAAGATGAGTCCTTCCTGTGCTGATTTAATGTTAGTGAACAGCTTCAGGAGCAGAGAGCATGCTGGGATGCTGCTGTTCATGCAGCTCTGTGAAGAAGAGTCCTTCCTGTGCTGATTTAATGTTAGTGAGCAGCTTCAGGAGCAGAGAGCATGCTGGGATGCTGCTGTTCATGCAGCTCTGTGAAGACGAATCCTTCCTGTGCTGATTTAATGTTAGTGAGCTTCAGGAGCAGAGAGCATGCTGGGATGCTGCTGTTCATGCAGCTCCATGCATGTTCAGCATGCATTGTGTGTGTGTGTTTCATGCATGAAGGTTACACAAGCTGAAGTTTACAGGACAGGTGAATACTTCCTTCCTTACGCATTTAATAGTACTCTCTTTAGTTTAAAGCTGCAGGCAGGGATTCCAATCAGATTTGATATGTTTGGTAAAAGAATAGTTCATTAAATATCAAGTTTTTCCTCATGTTTTTGTACGTCTTTACACTAAAATAAAAGAAAGACATGACATTTTTGTTATTTATAGCTGAGTATCTAGTTTTAATGGTCCGGCCCACTGGACATGGTCTTAGGCCGTATGCGGCCCCCGACGTGAAATGAGTTTGACACCCCTGGATTGTTATGTGACTCAGTCATGAGTCTTATTTCTGTTTTTATTTTCACAATACACTAATTACTACACAAGCCATGCCCACGGGGGGGGGGGGGGGGGGGGGGGGTAAATCTGGGGCCTCCTCCGCCCGTCTTCCAGCTGTGCGGAGCTCATCAGCTCGGGACGTAATGGACGACTGTCTCCACCTCATTACGCCAGCCCAGAGTCGTTTGTGGGAAGAACGACGACGTCACGCTGCTTCTTTAAGTTCCTCAGGTGTCTGTCTGTCTGTCTGTCTGTCTGTCTGTCTGTCTGTCTGTCTGTGTGCTAGCAGGAGGATAGACAAACGGCTCAACAGATCTGGAGTCAGGAACAGTTTTAAGTCTTTGACTATTTGTGCCAGTTGCAGGAACTACTTCTGTCACAGCTTGAGGAGGAGCTGTAGTTTCTCCTGTCTTGTCAGAGGCTCCTCCTTCAATCCCCTCACCTGTGGAGGGCAGGTCATCGCCTGCAGCCCCCCCCCCTGACTACGTATTCCCTGCCCATGCCAGATTGTTTGTTCCTGCCTGCCTGTTTGTTCGGACTACCTGACAAACATTAACGCTCCGTTTCTGGATTTCCGTGCGCTCGGGTTCTGCCCTGCGTCGGCCCGTGACAACGTCCTCCATGACCTTGAAACCTCCATTGGCGACACCTTTCTTGATTAACTAATAATGAAATTCTCAACAATTATTTACTTTTACCTTTGGATGAACCAGAAGTCCAAAGGCCAAAGGTCAAAGAGAGTATCTGTGAGCTCCGGGAACTTTCGTCTCCCATCCTGTCTTCTCTTTTCCCATCTTGTCGGCAGAGTTCCTCCAGTTTTCCCGCCTGTCTGTCAGGACTATTATTCCGCCTCCTCGCCTCTCGAGTGATTCGTTTGTCAGACAGAAGTGGATAAAGAAAGAGCGAATCCTAAATTCTCTCTCTCCGCTGTGTTCCTTGTTTATTCACCTGGTCCTCTCCTCCCTTTCTCTGCCGGGTAATCAGGATTTATCGCTCCCGGTATTCCTGCTGCCATTGCGTCAGAATTCCCGTGAACGTCTTCAAACTGAAGCGGTTTCATTGTTCCACAGAACGCTCGCTGCGTTTGTGCCTTTCCATCGGGCCTGCGTGGAAGAATTCATGGAATTCACGCACGCTTCCTCATCAACCAGCCTCATGAGAAATCATGCACACACTTACACAACCAGCACGTCCCCTTCTGCGCACGTACATGCACGCATTAGGGTGCTAATTGTTGTCATAGCACCTTCCACTAACAAGGCCTAATCATCTACGTGTCTGGCTGCTGGCGTGTGTGTGTGTGTGTGTGTGTGTGTGTGTTTGCTTGTGGCTCGTGCACTATCGAGCGTGATAATGCCTCAGTCTCATCTAACATTTAATATTACAGGGGATTGTTTGTATTTTGGTAGCAAACGCTCAATCTCAGAAATAACAGCCGTCATTGCAGGTCGACCTTCAGGAGGAAATGATGAGACCGTTTCAGGAAGCGGCCCAGAGTGAAGCGGGCCCTCCGAATGAAACGGCTGGCCCAAGGCCCTCACAGTGCACCATTCCAGAGAACGTCCTCACGCTTGTCCATCTCCTGTTTGGGCAGAACAAACGTCGAGGAGGAGCTGGAGGCAGAATTAGAACTTGCAACTTTCAGCTCCAGAGAAGATAAGACGAAGAGAGGCCGACGTATGTTCAGCGCTTGTGGGCTGAGACGCAGCGGAAGCATTTCAGAGCATGTAAAGAAGACTGCTAGACAGGAAGCTGGTCACAAGATTACTGCAAAACTATATATAACTATAAAAAGTAATACTCAAACTGCTATTCTATTAGTTTTGCAAGCAGAAATAAATATTAGTTGTAAATGTTTGCGCGTGTCGAGCTAAGGAATGAAGACCAGCCTCAGCATGACGAGATCGAGGAAGCCGGACTGGCTACCGTTCTGATAGAACACCTGGCTCACTGCTTGGCTGGCTGCAGGTCTAATTACCTGGCTGTTTAGCTGCACTGAGCAGGCAGCAGGCTGGTTTCCCGACTGTTTTACTGGGTGACTGACCGTGAAGGCGGCTGGCTCCTTGGCTGGCTCACAAGCTGGCTTTGTTCCTGGCTGGCACGATGACAGCACCAGCTGTGTTCCAAGCCGAAGCCCCCCCACCCCACCAGACCCCCCCACACCCCACCATAGGTAGCCAGCTACATATGGATCAGGATCAGCACTGGACAGCTCCATAGGTAGCCGGCTACATATGGATCAGGATCAGCACTGGACAGCTCCATAGGTAGCCGGCTACATATGGATCAGGATCAGCACTGGACAGCTCCATAGGTAGCCGGCTACATATGGATCAGGATCAGCACTGGACAGCTCCATAGGTAGCTACCTATGGAGCTGTCCAGTGCTGATCCTGAAAGTGACGTCTTTTCCGTGGCATTGACTCGGGGAATGTTCTATCTTTCCCACTTCGGTTGGTTTTTTGGTTTCTGCATGTCCATGATAAGACAAGGTGGTGGCTTTTTGCTTTTGCTTTGATTTTGTATCGATTATCTTTGTTCCTGCGTGATGATTGCATTTGAATGGAACTTTTCCACATTATTAGATGTTAATTTATTCCCATCACAAACTTTGGTTCATACTTATGATTTTTCTCATTTACAGTTTGGCTTTATCTCTAACAATTTTTAAGTTACAACCTTTTAAAAAAGTGAATATTTTATTATAATTACTGTGGCGGCTAAAGAGTTAAATAAAAATAATAGTTATTTAACAGCATGTTAAGGAGTCGTTACATTTATTTCACATTAAATTACATTACATTTAGTTACATTTTTCACTGTGTTATGGTTTACATTTGGCCTCTGGAGGGCAAACATGATGCTAACGTGGCCGTTGGAGAAAATGAGTTTGAATCCCCTGATTTAGACCATTCAACTTGGGAGAGAGTGCAAATGATGAAACAGCAAAGTGGAGGATGATGCAGCGTGAGTAAGACTGTCTGACTCAGCCACCCGCTTTGGGGTGCACGATTACCTATATGCACGATTACCTATATGCACGATTACCTATATGCACGATTACCTATATGCACGATTACCTATATGCACGATTACTTATATGCACGATTACCTATATGCACGATTACCTATATGCACGATTACCTATATGCACGATTACCTATATGCACGATTACCTATATGCACGATTACTTATATGCACGATTACCTATATGCACGATTACCTATATGCACGATTACCTATATGCACGATTACCTATATGCACGATTACCTATATGCACGATTACCTATATGCACGATTACCTATATGCACGATTACCTATATGCACGATTACCTATATGCACGATTACTTATATGCACGATTACCTATATGCACGATTACTTATATGCACGATTACCTATATGCACGATTACCTATATGCACGATTACCTATATGCACGATTACCTATATGCACGATTACCTATATGCACGATTACCTATATGCACGATTACTTATATGCACGATTACCTATATGCACGATTACTTATATGCACGATTACTTATATGCACGATTACCTATATGCACGATTACCTATATGCACGAATACTTATATGCACGATTACCTATATGCACGATTACTTATATGCACGATTACTTATATGCACGATTACTTATATGCACGATTACTTATATGCACGATTACCTATATGCACGATTACCTATATGCACGATTACCTATATGCACGATTACTTATATGCACGATTACTTATATGCACGATTACTTATATGCACGATTACTTATATGCACGATTACCTATATGCACGATTACCTATATGCACGATTACTTATATGCACGATTACCTATATGCACGATTACTTATATGCACGATTACTTATATGCACGATTACTTATATGCACGATTACTTATATGCACGATTACCTATATGCACGATTACCTATATGCACGATTACCTATATGCACGATTACCTATATGCACGATTACCTATATGCACGATTACCTATATGCACGATTACCTATATGCACGATTACCTATATGCACGATTACTTATATGCACGATTACCTATATGCACGATTACTTATATGCACGATTACCTATATGCACGATTACCTATATGCACGATTACCTATATGCACGATTACCTATATGCACGATTACCTATATGCACGATTACTTATATGCACGATTACCTATATGCACGATTACCTATATGCACGATTACTTATATGCACGATTACTTATATGCACGATTACCTATATGCACGATTACTTATATGCACGATTACCTATATGCACGATTACCTATATGCACGATTACTTATATGCACGATTACCTATATGCACGATTACTTATATGCACGATTACTTATATGCACAATTACTTATATGCACGATTACTTATATGCACGATTACTTATATGCACGATTACTTATATGCACGATTACCTATATGCACGATTACTTATATGCACGATTACTTATATGCACGATTACTTATATGCACGATTACCTATATGCACGATTACCTATATGCACGATTACTTATATGCACGATTACCTATATGCACGATTACTTATATGCAAGCTCGATCTATATGCATTACCTTGATCAAATCGCTGTATGGCGAATCCAAGATGGTGGAAGACGGATACAAAGGTTGAATGTTTCATTTAGAGATCAAAGTGACGGGAAAGTGTCTCAGAAATGTGCTTAAAGGAACCAATTGCAGAATCTTTTTTTCATTATTATTATTCAGAATCATTTTTTTAAATGTGAAAAACAATTATTGTGAACAGTGTAGAAAACAAAAGCTGATGTTTGGGCTGCAGTCGATTGAGTGCAGATATCACGCAAACGTTCTCAGCTTCCCCTGCATGCATGCTCATAACATGAGTACACACACGGCTTTTTGGCAAAAGTGTTGAAGCTCCAAACGTCAACAGACACAGTCTTAGGGATGACCTTGCTTCATCACAGCTTAATTTCATAAATGTGTTTATGGAAATACACAAATGTCTACATGCACCTTTCTTTCATGTCACAATCTCATCGCTCTCACATTCCTCATAAGTAAAACAGCCTGCTGTTAAGGTAGGAAATATTTTGCCCGAATCTCCGTTTTGGGGCTCTAATCCCACAGAAAGGCTCGTCTGTGTCGACTCCCAGCGACTGAGTCGGTCGTGGATTCTTCATGTTTCCTTGTTCTGTTCACAAAAAGCCAAATCTGCTCGGAGCTGACGGAGCATGTCATCGCTAGCTATGTGCTGCAACAATACGACTCTTAGAAGCCATTCAGGCTGGGGCCTGTCCTTGACCCTTAAGGAGCTTGTAATGTGCCCCCCCCTCTTTGTATTTACCGTCTGAAACGAGAAAGAAGCAGTGGCATGAGGGCGGGGACCAACCACTGCGTGAGGGCCTCTGCCCCTCCGTGCTAGTGCCATTCATGCTGGGGAGTTGCGCGCACACACACACACACACACAGGGAGGGAGAGGTGAAGGTTGGAAGGTGAGGCTGAGAGAGACAGAAAGGCTTTTGGGACAAGGGGAGGGGGCATGAAGACAAGGGCCCCCTACTGTTCTTAACCCATCAGGGGGTCAGTCTTAAAGGCTGCTCTGTCTCTTGAGGGGAGGATGGGGTGGGGGTAAGGAGGCGCAATCTGCGGAGGGCAGTGGTCCTGCTGGTCAACACAGGGAGCGCCACGTTACCCAGTTATCCATGACAACCAGAGAGAGAGAGAGCGAGAGAGAGCGAGCACGGGAAAGCTCAGCTGCAGAGTGTGACGAACAAAGCCCCCAGTCATTTTCACTTCCCCCGCTTTGTCTGCTTTATATTGTCCGCAGACGTGTCTCTCTTTTCTTCACTGGAAAAAAAGGTGCTATGAAGAAGACACACAAACAGACACACACACACACGCACACACACACACGCACACCCTGGTGTGGCTAATTAAATACAGTAAGTCAAACCGTTTAGTTTCATTGTGACAATAAGTGTCATCCAACGCTGCTAAAAACAGAAAAGAACGTTTTCCGCACTTTAGATCCAGACACAGGTCCGAGTCCGGATCTAAATGTTCATCTCACACGGAGAGGTTCCGCTCAGCCAACATGGACAGGGTTCGACTAAGCCTGGGAGACGCTGTCCTGATCAAGAACTGGGGGACTATCTCCAGATGAAAAATGTCTAACGTTCCAAAACTGTGCTCAAGTGCAGAAAGTCACTGGAGGAGGCGGACCTTCAGAGGGACAACGCATTCCTTTATTTCCTGTCACTTCCTCTAATCCTGTTCCTAATTCCTGGATGAAATATGACACGACCCTGCAAGACATCAAATGTGACCTTGTTTCTCCGGCGGATTGGAGAGGGATGTGTGAATATTTTTGGGAGCCCAGAGGCATGAAGTTCAGTTCCTCTTTCACCGCTTTTTGACCAATGAACTGAAGATGCATTTTGGCCAGTGGGAAGGCCTCGTGTGGATGAAGCGGACCTTCCCAAGACACCCCGCCCTAAATAAATGGAGGCTTCCTGTTCTAACTGGCAGCGGCTCAGTTGAACCAGTTCAACCAGGTGATGGTAGAAATAGCACAGATAGAGAAAACACTTCTGGTTGGAGGCGCAGCTTTACAAAGACACAAAGTGAGAGCATGTTGACCCTAAATCTACGTTTAAGTTGACAGACTGCATTTCAGCAGAGGAAACCTCTGGCTGTTCTTACAGGCCTGAAATGACGTCAGCGTTGCTTTTCTCCGGAGCAGCGCTCGTCTGGAAGCGAACGATGACCGTATTGGGACTGTACGGATTTATTCTTGTACAGAACAAGATCATCTGGTAAATAACAATCTGCTTTTTTTGAATAATTAAACCAATCAGATCTTATTTGCGCACACCTTTTTGGTTTTTGTGTGTGACACAATTGATTTTAGAATTGGCATAATTATAAATTATACATTTAATGTTCGACTTTCTTTAACTTCGGTATAAAATGAGGATGACTGACGTCATCTTTGTTCCAATATGATACCTTTTTCAATAATATCATTATTTAAACCTCGTTAAAGACGATCCAAGTCCATATTTTGTGCGACTCCATCCCATCTCCATCTCCATCTCCATCTCTGCTGTAGTTACACCAGTTGGCCACAGCAAGGCGCTGTTAACTAACAATAACTCTCCCCTCTGGCCCCGCCCCTCTGTCTCTGCTGCCTCTCCGCCTCAGCCAACCCGGGCTGTGCCGAGCCGCTCCCTGCGGGATCAGAGCGCTCCCCCGCCGGGACCCTTCTCTCGCATCCCCCTGCTGGGACGCGGCTACATTTCCAGCTTTATTATGTGTGTCTGCGCCGCAGCCCCGCCAGCAGAGGCAGGCAGAGGAGGGGGGGGGACTGGTAGCCAGAGTCAGGACAAAGAGCCGAGGCGAGCGAAGGGTCCGGCCGCTGAGAGATACGCGCGCACGGATCAAACGCAACGTTTCCCTGGGGGCGGAGAAGCGCGACATCCACGCCAGCAGAGCACCAGCGTGAGATAGTGGGACGGAGCAGGGGGGGTTTAAACTCCCCCCCCAAGACGCGAGGGGCGCTGGGGCAGCAGCAGCTGGGAGCAACCCCCCCGACCAGTGGCGCTCCTTTTCATCACCTGGACCAGCTCACCGCGGAGGCGCAGCTGGCACGGAGCCGCTCAGGTGTTCGCAGCGCGCGTGGCTGGTCGCTCGCGTCCCGCACCGGGCAACGCAAGACGCGCGCGACGGAGTCACCGGAAAGCCAAGCCAGGGCTGTCCGCGTCCGCGTCACGCTGCTGCGCAGAGCTGCGTTTCCCGACGGCGCGTTCCGTGCGTTGGTGCTACAGGTTGCGCCGCCGCATTGGAAGAAGCGACCCCCCCCCGGAGCGCGGCCCGTGCGCTGGACTAGAGGGACCGAAGCTGTCGCATTGCAACAGGCGAAAGAGCAGCAGCGAAGTGGTGGAGGAGGAGGAGGAGGAGGAGGAGGAGGAGGAGGAAGGCTGACCGGACTGAGTCCGTCTCTACGGTTCGCTGAAAACACGGACCGGAGCTAAAGGAATCTCAGAAGCGAACATAAAGAAGGCAGAAGTTCGAGTCCAGAGATGTCCAGACGCAAACAGGCCAAGCCGCGGTCCGTCAAAGGTAAGGACCTTCAGGGAGGGGACCGTCCACTCGGGTGGGGGGGGGACGTCCACCCGGGTGGGGGGACGGTCCACTCGGGTGGGGGGACGGTCCACTCGGGTGGGGGGACCGTCCAGTCGGGCGGGGGGACCGTCCAGTCGGGCGGGGGGATCGTCCAGTCGGGCGGGGGGACCGTCCACTCGGGTGGGGGGACGTCCACTCGGGCGGGGGGACCGTCCACCCGGGTGGGGGGACCGTCCACTCGGGTGGGGGGGGGGACGTCCACCCGGGTGGGGGGACCGTCCACTCGGGACAACGCGGAGCAAACATGAGTCGAATCTCATCCCGGATCTTGTTCTCTTCCTTCACTTGATATTCGACCCGGTTTGAAAGAACCGCTTCTCCTTCAGCGGAGGAAATGAATCTGTTCAGGGAGCCGCCGGTCAATAATCAATTCATTTATGGGGATCAAGCCCCGCCTCTCCGGGGTCACCTCTAAAACTATGTTAAAGGTCACAGGAATGTCCGACAGGGATCAGACTGCATGAATCTGATCAGACTGAATGAATCTGATCAGACTGCATGAATCTGATCAGACTGAATGAATCTGATCAGACTGCATGAATCTGATCAGACTGCATGAATCTGATCAGACTGAATGAATCTGATCAGTCTGAATGAATCTGATCAGACTGAATGAATCTGATCAGACTGAATGAATCTGATCAGACTGCATGAATCTGATCAGACTGCATGAATCTGATCAGACTGAATGAATCTGATCAGTCTGAATGAATCTGATCAGTCTGAATGAATCTGATCAGACTGCATGAATCTGATCAGTCTGCATGAATCTGATCAGACTGAATGAATCTGATCAGACTGAATGAATCTGATCAGTCTGCATGAATCTGATCAGTCTGAATGAATCTGATCAGACTGAATGAATCTGATCAGTCTGAATGAATCTGATCAGTCTGAATGAATCTGATCAGACTGCATGAATCTGATCAGTCTGCATGAATCTGATCAGACTGAATGAATCTGATCAGACTGAATGAATCTGATCAGTCTGCATGAATCTGATCAGTCTGAATGAATCTGATCAGACTGCATGAATCTGATCAGACTGAATGAATCTGATCAGAC